>NW_019716301.1:0-6409 GCF_900074925.1 Ramularia collo-cygni | reverse complement strand
CGCTAAGCCTACGCTAAGTAGTTAGGTTATATTATACTCCCTTCTCTAAGGTTAGTTAATCTAGCTACCTCTATTAATCCTATTATTATAAGGGCTCTTATACGGCCCTTATAATTACCTCCTTCCCCCTATACGAACTAGCCTTAGTTCGGGGTCTTAGGAAATAGAGGCGCGCGCGCGTCGTATGCGTCGCGCTCGGGGTCCGTAGACTCTATATAGTAAAGTGCCTATTTTCTAAGTAACCTTCGGGCTATTTATATAAAAGCCGGCTAGTTAAACTAGCTATATAGGAAGTAGCTACTTTCGGAACTTTATCCTCCTTCTAGTAGGCTAAATGCCGTACCTAGAAGGGCGAGGGTTTAATTCCCTTAACGACCGCTACTCGATAAGAGGGTTAATAAGTCCCCTACTACGCGGCGTATACGTTACCGCTACTATCCGTAAGGGTCTTATATCTACAGATCTCTAAGTAGGTTGTTTACTAAGTAACCTACCCTAGTAACTACCTCTTATTAATATTCTTTCTGCCTTATAGATTTCTCTTCTATATATCTAYTCTTTATTATRCCGCTACGTACTCCCTATAAGCGTCGCGTACCCGACCCGCCGGCGACCCCCGCTTAAGCGTCGGCGAGTAAGCGCCGCGCCGTCGAGGTGCCTACGGCCTATCGCCGCTATACGCGGTTAGTATACCTTCGTATTAGCTATCGCTATAACGCTGTCTTTAGYRCGTTTAAGCGTAAGTACGACTACTATAAGTAAGTAACGCTTATTCGAGACGCCTACTCCTCTCTTACGTAGCGCTAACTTCCCTTAAAGGAATAATTATTATAAGTATAAACCCGTRCCGGTAGCGATACGCCTACGCTACGATAGCGTTATAGCTACGGCCTACGAGCTTAATCTAGTAGATGCTACTATATAGAAGGGTAGTTAGGAGGAAGCTACTTATAAGGCGGCGGTAAAYACCTTTAGTATTAAGTTAGATGCTTAGATCCGTGTTAACGAGCCTACCTCGGGTATACGGCGTATAAGTAGCGTAGTCGAGGCGCCTAATCTTACTCGCTTAACGAACAATCTTATAGCTATTACTTAAGTCGGTCGTATTATAAGTGTCTCGCCTGCTCCTCGTATACGTCTATAATACTAACCGTCTATATAGTAGTTAGAGATAATAGGGTAGTCTACTAATACCTTCGATGCTACCCTTACTAGAAACGAGCTATTCGAGGAGTCGGAGGTAGAGGAGAATAAGTTCGAGTAGAGTACTTAGCGCGTTCTCTAGGCTTACGTAGCGTATACGCCTATCTTATAGTATAGTCTATAAAGTAATCCCCTTTAGGTCTAACCGTAATAAAACTACTTAATTCTTATTACTCTTCTTCTATTTTGCTCCGCTCTACTTCCGAGCCTCTTTTACTACGCGGCCTCTACGTATACGCGGAGCCTACGCCTCGAACCTATCGAGAGCTTCGTAGTCTTTAATATATATACTAGGTTCCTACTAGTTATATTCTAATAGCTATCTACGCTACTTTACTAAATAAAACGTTTCGCCCTTCTATACCCTCTTATTAAGAATCTCTTTAACCTCCTACTACCTATTCTCGTCGACTACGAGTAGTATACGCTCCTCTTACGCTTTACTCTTCCGGCTAGAATATAGCTCTAATAGAGTAACGTAGAAGACGTTRTAGATCCTTACTAAGGTAGGTAACTATAAGCGATACGCCTAAGTCCCGATTACGTTAATTACGCGGTATAGGCCTAGCTATTTAGGTCCTATCTTCTTCTTRCCCTCTAGCTTAAGGTTCTTCGTARAGAGAAGYACTAGATTACTAATATTAAAGCTTATAGGCTTATAGYTCTTATTATAGTACTTTAACTATTRCTCTTTAGCTTTACGCTATCGCTTAGTAAGCTCCTTATATACGCTACGTATGCGCTTCGCTAAGTCGATAGCGGCCGGTATTCTCCCTTCTAAGAGCTCGTCCCGAGCGATGTCTTAGGCATTAGCGCCGTCGCCTAAAGGGCGCGTCGCTAGCTCTAGGTTCTATYCGTAGAGGATTTAGAAAGGGCTTATTTTAAGGCCCGCGTATACGCTATTATTATACGCAAATTTAGCTATAGGTAGCTATTACGCCTAGCTATCCTACTACGTGCCGTAGTAGYAGCGTAGGTATTACTTAAGCGTCTAATTAGCTTTCTTAGTCTGTCTATCCGTCTAAGGGTAGAAGGCTATACTTAGCTTACGCTTTATATACGCTTCGTAGTAGAAGTTAGACTAGTATTAGCTAGTAAAAACCGAGCCTCTATTACTAATAATACCTACTAGTACGCCGTATTTGCAAACTACGTAAGATATAAAGATATCCGCTAGCTCTACTATATTATATTACTTAGTAGTAGGGATAAATAAAGCTATCTTACTATAGCGGTCGACGATTACGAGTACCGTAGTATAGACGCTATCTCCGCGCTTACTAGGAGGTAGGTCCGTAATAAAGTCTATGCTAATTTCTTACTATACTCGATCCGGYATAGGTAATAGAACTATTACTCCGTAGGGGCGGTAGTGCCGCGCCTTGCTTACGAGGCATATATAGCACCCCTTAATGTACTCTACGATATTAGTAGCTATACGTAGCTAGTAGTACTTCCGCTAAAGTAACTTAAGCGTCTTCGCCTTCCTAAAGTGTCCGGCGAGAGCGTTATCGTAGTATATGCGCATTAGTTACGCACGTAAAGCGTAGTCTTTCGGAATATATAGGGCATCGTAGTAGAATAATGTTCTATCCTTAATAATATAGCCTTCGTACTCGCCCTTCTCCCTAGCCGCGTCGCGTATACTCGAAGTATCCGCGTCTACGTTTACTAGTGCTTTAGCGTAACCGAGTATTAGGTCTAGAATATTTCTAAGGGCTAAGTCTATAGCTRCTAGGACGGCTATAAYACGCCTAGGTAGCGAAAGCTCGCCGTATACTCTAGYAGGTAGTAATCCCTCGYACTTAATCGCGTAGTATATAGCTYTTACTCTTCTAATAGAGGGCTCTAGCTCGCTTCGAAGAGCTTTATTAGATTRCTAGTTCTAAAGTTTGCTTTATAGTATAGGTAATAGTATACTTATATACTAAGACGACTCCGTCGCACTCGTTTCGTAGTCGCTACGCCTACTCGGACTATCCGTAGGGTTCTTTATCCCTACGCGATATTCGATAGTAAAGTCGAAGGGCGCTAATTAAACCGCCTATCGTACCTATCGACCGACTAACTATTTTATCGTTATAAAAGCTTTAAGGTTAGTATAGTCGACGATTACTTAAATCGCATGCGTAGCGCTATCGAGGTACGGGCGCTACTACTTARACGTACTTACTACTATAAGTAGCTCTTTATCGTAGGTCTCGTAATTRCATTCGGCCGGAATTATCTTCCGTAACTAAAAAGCAATAGGATACTACTATTTATCCTTAAACTGCTATAAGAGGATGCCCGTAAGCGCGAAGTCCGATACGTCGGTTTCGACTCGTAGGCGAAGCGTAGGGTTATAGTGCCTTAGTAGTAGGGCTAACTAAAAGGCTTCCTTAAGCTAGCTTAGCGTATTCTCTTCGCTAGCGCCTTAAGGGATCTTCCCTAGCTTCCTACCYTTAATAGCTCCCTTCGATAGGTCGGTTAAGGGCCTTATAATGCGTAAGTACTACTAAATAAACCGCCTATAGAAGTTAGTAAATCTAAGGAGTRCTTATAYATCCTTAAGGGTTTCTAGCCGAGGCTACTCGGCGACTACGTCTACCCTACGTAGGTCTATCGTAACGCCTTACGTAGTAACTACGAAGCCGAGAAAATCGACTARATCTTAGAAGAAACTAYACTTCTTAAAGTTGTAGTAAAGTTAGAACTTCCTTAGCCTATCGAGTACGGCGTATACGTTACGCTAGTATTGCGCTCGGTCTTTACTATAGATAAGAATGTTATCTAAGTAAACGACGCAGATTATATCGACTAGCCCYRATAAGGCTCGGTTAATATATCCTTAAAAAGTCGCTAGTACGTTRTATAGTCTAAAAGGYATAACCTTRTATTAGAAGTGTYCGTAACGCGTRCGAAACGYAGTCTTCTAGCGATCGCTAGCCTTAATCTTAATGCGATAATACGYAGCCGAGAGGTCTARGCTAGTAAAGAATGCGTTGCCCCTAAGTCGATTAAGCGTCTCGCTAATTAAGGGRAGTAGATAGCGGTTCTTAATCGTAATTTCGTTTAAGCCGCGATAGTCTATATATAAGCGTAGTAAGCTATCCTTTTTCGGAACGAACAGRATAGKCGCACCCGCCTCGCTTTCGCTAAGCTCGATCTAATCGTTCTTAGTCGCTTTAGTAATRTACTCCTATAGCTAYRCTAGCTCTTTCGGAGAYTAATAATAGAGAGGTTTAAAGGGCGGCTTCTTACCTAGCTCTAAATCGATAGCGTGCTCTACGTCGTCGGGGAGCTTACGCCTCGCCTTATCCGTAGGAAAGAATATATCGTAATATGCCTTAAACTCCTCCGGAAGTTCGGGCMTACTAAGGATTTCGCTAGTRCGTAATACGCTTACTACGAGAACCCTTAYRTRCTTGCCCTACATCTTACGGTAAAACTCCTATAGATTAATAACCTTAATTYRRCTAGAGYTTAGTTTACTAAAGCGCTACGYATCCGTAGCGCTRTCGACGATTAYACGTTATATACGTCGCTAGGGGCGGCCTAATATTAGTTCGGGCTTCGGAGTTTCGTATATATAGAAGGTTGCTTCTATTATTCGTTCGACTCCTTCTAAGTCTACGATACGTAGGCGTATAACGTGCGCTCTATAGTAGTAACCTAGTTCTCCGGTAAAGGAGGATGTAGATAGTAATAGCGTATTTACTCTCGCTAGTAAGCCGGCTCGAAGTACGAACTCTCTCGATATAACGTTAATATCGGCTRTATCGTCTAGTAGGTAGTCGACCTATATTAGTCCTACCTTCGTTTCGACTACGCCGCGCTAGTAGCGCGCTAGGTRYATATCGACCTTRCWTAATAGCTTTAGACTTAGAGTTTAAGCTTTTTCTCGGAGTCCTTTACTTTTTCCGTAACGACTAYRGTAACCTTACTCCGCGTATTACTCGGCCCTTAGCCTTCTACGCCGCCGCCTTTAGCCTAATATATCTTATTAGTATAGCTAGTACGGCTATAGTTAAAGCACTTTAGGTCTAAATAGGCGCCTTCTTTACGCTTGCGTAAAGGCTACTCGCTACTACGGTTAGACTTAGGTTTACGTTCCTTATTACGATTATAGGTATTCTTAYATAGTCTACTACTACTACGGTTATAGTTCTAAGACTTATAATTACCGCGCTTAGTACCCGTAAGCTATRCGCTCGTACCCTTATCGGCTGCTTTAATACGCCTTACTAGCGCTACTATCTCTACCCTTATTATAGRTATAGAGTGTAACTTAATAATCTCCTAACGGAGAGCTAGTCTTAGCTTAGCGAGGAACTAACGYACGAGCTAMGCTTRCGTRTAGTCTAGTTAACTCTCTAGCACTTCTAGTTTAAGGGCGAATTGCTTTACCGTTTAATCCTAGCTCTRYCGAACCCTTTCGTACTTAAGCGTAACGCTAAGCGCGCGGTTCGTAGGGTCCCCGACGGTRTTACGCACGAACGATTAGAAATCCTCCTACGTATAGCTCGGCGTAAGCGCCTCGATATCGTRCTCGTTATACTACGACTCCGCGGCGTCTCCCCCTAGCTACATAACGCTATAGAGGACCTTATTATAGTTACTCTCTAGGCTAGTAGTAGTATTAGCGAAGATTATCTTAAGTTAGCGTAGGAATTCGCGTGCCTCTTTAATAGAATCCCCTAAGAATAGTTTAGGATCCTTTATCTTAGGTCTTACGCCTACTCYRCTACGCGTATRCGCTACGCTTAAACTCGAGGTGCTTATAGTATCCGGATCTTCCTTATATAAGAGGCGCGTAGGCACGACTCCGTAGCGGGGTATAGTAGTAGCTACGCCTACGTCGGCGCGGTTASGATTGCGCTTTATTTATTAGACTTCTAACTAAAGTTAGCGAATCGTCTCTTACTACTATAAAGCCTACTTCTCGCCTTCGAGGCGCTAGATTATCTTATTAGCCGTCTCTTYCTTATCGCGTTCGTTTTCTCCGTAATCTATTATATCTTCGTCTAGAGTAGGCTATATAGGCTCTACGGTAGCGACTTCTTCGAYATCTCCGTARTTAGGGAGTTCTTCGACGCGTTCTTCTTCGTAGCGCTACTTAGGAGTAGTCGCTTCGCGGGCGGCGCGCCTAGGGGCTATTTCGTTAGGATCTAATAGATCGCTACCCTTAGAGAGGAAGAAGAATTAGAATTATAAGGGTAAAGAT
>NW_019716274.1:656590-658183 GCF_900074925.1 Ramularia collo-cygni | reverse complement strand
GCGCCCCTCGACGGTTACATTACTTATAATCGCGATAGCGGGTCTACTATAACGAGCCTAATAGAGTGTTACTACGATCCGGTACGCACTAAGAAAATTTATATACCGAAGAGCATAGAGCTATAAGAACGGGTCCGGACGCTATAGAACAAGTACATACTACTCTTCGCTCTATATTATACCGCTATGTCGGCTAAAAAAAAGACGTATAGCTTCTATACTTTATATAGTAAAGACTCTACCGAGACGCTTCGATCCTTCCGAATCTAAGATCTATATAACTTCTTCTACTAGATGCTACGTAAGGGGAGCGGACGGATCCGCGTCTCGCGGACCCTCTAGACCTACTAGAACACCCTAACGCTCGTCCGTTAGCTAGAGACGGGCTACTTCGATATAGCGTACGCGGTATAGGTGGAGATATATAGGGTAAGTGGCACATTACTAGGTTATAGTAGTCGTAGAAGTGTATTCTCTACTAATAACGCGTAAGGTACGGTAGAATCTCGTAGAGGAGTTTAAGCTTTCGACCGCGAAGGAGGATAAACCAATTATGCGGGCGGAGGACGAATTCGAGCTACTTAAGATAGAAAGGTATCTTTTCGTCTACTTAGAAAGTTATATAGACTATAAGTTGCTGCGTAAACTGTACACCCTTTCGCTTAGTACTCGAGAAGCGGAGGGCTCGGACGTTCGGCGTTTATAACAAATTACTTAATAAAGAGTGTAGTTGGTTAATGCGGGGCGTCGGGCTTTTAAGAATATAGCTCTTTACACTTAACCTCTATTAATCCATACTATTATTAACAAGTGCCTATAACAGAACATACTTATTAGTGTTATTACTACGCTATACGAAAGCTTTACCGCTTCGAATTTTTCCTCTATTAATAACCGAGGCAATTATTCTTATTATCTATCGCGAGCTATCGTCTACATCCTAAACCCGATATTATGTCTACACCTTAGCTAAAGGTCTAGTGCGATAGAGAAATTAAGCAACGACATAAGCTCCCCGAAGAGAAGGATCTAATACGAAGCAAGACTAGTATTATCGTTCACCTCTTCTAGGAAATAGGAAAGATCAAACGTAAGGCCGATTTCCAGATCTTCTTAAAGGCCTGCTACTATTACTACCTATCTACAGATATAACTACGATTAAAAGGTCACTTCTACTACTTATTAGATTAAATGCGAAGACCGCGACTACTACCCTTCGCTACATTATAGGTAAGGATTAGAAGCCGACCATTTTTATAAATCTAAGCCGTTACGATCTAGACGTCGATAGCTGGACTAACCCACCTGTTTGGGCCTCTAGCGAGGATTTAGCGTAGATTAACAATTATCCCGATTTTATATTAGAGGACGCATGTAAGGGGACCCTAAAGGAGCGGGATACCGCCCTTTAAACCCTTACCTAGGGAATCCCTCTTAGAAAGAATAAGGGAATTATACCCTTAGTAGGACTTCCCTATACGGATGCGACGGCTAAAAGATAACTCTACGGTACCTCTACGGCACCGCCGAGCCTAACTAGTACCGGGCGCAATCCTATAAAAGGGCAATGTCCTTATTACCTATTCCCTTTC
>NW_019716274.1:654484-655495 GCF_900074925.1 Ramularia collo-cygni | reverse complement strand
GGCACCGCCGAGCCTAACTAGTACCGGGCGCAATCCTATAAAAGGGCAATGTCCTTATTACCTATTCCCTTTCGCTCCCTAGGCAATATCGTACATATCTAAGAATTACTGCTTAGTATTAAGACCCCCTATTTATAACACCCTTATAGAATATTGCCTCTTATCCCTACTAGGGAACAGCCGTCTTAAGTACGAAACAAGCTCTCGATTCGAGTCTAGCGCTACTAYAAAGCTACYRYAACGGCTCTATAGATCCCTACTAACCTATCGAAAATGTCTTTAGYAGGAAAAAGAGCCGTACGACCTAAACGTACCGAGGCTAATAATCCYCTAGGGTTTATTATCGATAAGGAAGATRTAACGCCTAGTAGTAGCGCTAGACTAGAGGATTAGCTCGATCTAGACGGAGGTACCGCAAAGGYACCGCAAGGCAGCCGCGAACCTCCTAGAGAAGAAAACCCTCCTCYRGACACTACATTATAAAAAGAACTATCTATTAAGGAGGGCATTAATAATAATAGTGTCCCTTATAACCTATACCGTGTAATTGCTACTCTATAGGCTATAGACCCTATCGARGCCTCGATCKATTAGATRTAGAGGCTAGAGCTRCTCGTCGCYTAGCGATCTAAGTATTAAGAGGCAAGCTCTAATAAAAGAAAAAGACAAGAATCTCTTAGGAGTTACGCGGAAGACCGAAGCTACYRYAAAGGTACCGTAGAGGCACCTTCGTAGRACGTCCTCCGYRAACTAGYAAAACGCGACCCTCCCGTACTAGACTCYCTAAACTAATAGAAGTATCTCTAGTAGGTCCGCGACTACGAAAGCCGTTTTACGGTTACTCGCTGCTCTAATTAGGACCACCCTAATATAAGCCTCTCTAACTAGYACCGCCGTAGTRTATAGGCAACCTCTAAAATTACCGAGAAGGAGATTACTAACGCCCTTATACGCTAGCGTAGTAACTATAAAGTTATAACATAGGAGGATGCTTAAACAATTATTATAGAT
>NW_019716274.1:578801-649966 GCF_900074925.1 Ramularia collo-cygni | reverse complement strand
CTTCGCCTTAGTAAGGGTGTTCCGGTTACTAGTAACGGGGGAGTAACGACGAAGACACTCGACTATACGCGCGGTTAGTTAAAAGCTACCGTAGAGGTACCGTAATACACGTACGATAGTACTAAACTCGAACATCTAGCCGAGGCTACGTATTAGTAGGGAAGCGGGTAACCTTAGTAATAGGCTCGTTAGAGGCATTAGTCTCGCCTACGCTATAGGCCTAGCGAGGGAGAGTCGTAGACATCTTACTACCGCTACTAAGCTAAGCGGTTATACTGTTCTATAAAGTGCGACGATTATTACGGTCACCTATAATTGTCTAAGGGCGACGCCGTAGCCGAGGAGGGGAACTATAAAGAGTGCTTAGATAACGCTAGTAACGCTCCGGATTACGGCGGATGTCGAAGGCCTCGTCCTTAGGTAAGAGGGGAAGGATGCTACTTAGTAAAGGGCGTAGTAGTAGAGTAGAGATAATAGCGGGTTTAGATAATAGTGTTAATAAAGGAGAATAACCTATAACTAACGAGTGTTTTATAGCAGAAGTAGAAAAGCACCTTAGCGGCACCTTGAAAATAAGGTTGTACTACCTACATAAAAAGGAAAAATAAGTGGATTTTCTCGGCTTCTAACACTTAGTAAAACAAAAGTGAATAACCAAATTTACTTATATTGCCTATGTTACGCTACTACACCTAAGATAAGGCGCAGAGGTACCGTAGCGGTACTAGGGCTATAGTCCTTTAACTATAGGAAACAAAATACGGAAAAGTGCTCCGGGATAGAGCACTAAGGGGGGGGGGCATACTATAAGGGGWCCCTAAAGGAGCGGGATACCGCCCTTTAAACCCTTACCTAGGGAATCCCTCTTAGAAAGAATAAGGGAATTACACCCTTAGTAGGACTTCCCTATACGGATGCGACGGCTAAAGGATAACTCTACGGTACCTCTACGGCACCGCCGAGCCTAACTAGTACCGGGCGCAATCCTATAAAAGGGCAATGTCCTTATTACCTATTCCCTTTCNACGGCACCGCCGAGCCTAACTAGTACCGGGCGCAATCCTATAAAAGGGCAATGTCCTTATTACCTATTCCCTTTCGCTCCCTAGGCAATATCGTATATATCTAAGAATCACTACTTAGTATTAAGACCCCCTGTTCATAACACCCTTATAACGCATCCCTATTTAGCAAGTCTTAATGCTCCCCGACGAGACGGCGTAGGAGCACCTCTTCCCTACCTCTATAAATAGCAACCTATAGTTGCGCTTGATTTATAGGGGTAGAGTAGCTTCTACAGGTATATAAAAAGCTAGGAGGAGTAATAAGAGAATTAGGGAGTGAATTTTCACAATTAATCTAAAGCGCGACTTAGAAGAAGTTCGACATACGAACTAGCTAATAATGTAGCCCGCCTTAGTTACTATTTAACAATTAGTGCATTTTACAAGCGGAAATTTTGCTTAATATTACATATAGAGCTACTTATAGACGCCGCTTAACTAAGCATGTCGCTATTATATGTTTATTTCCTACGGAAAAGATTTCGGAAACTTCGCCTCGTCGTAAGTGCTATTTCGCTATCTCCCTCGTTACCTAATAGCGGAAGCGGAGGCGTTAGTCGATAGGCAGAAAATTCCACCCCACTTTAAACGACAGCTAATATACATCGAGTGWATTCCATTAGTGTCTCTATTACATTTAACGCTTTAATACCCGTATACATCGCTCTAGTCGCRTATCGGCTAATAGGATCTAGGCTCTGCTCGGCAAAGATCTTACTCTCTTAACCTTCCTATAGAACTAAAAGTGCGACTAGTATGTTATACTCGTCCTTACTTACTGTTAAGCGGGCACTCTCGTATATGTGTCGACGGAGCAAAAGATCTAAGTTCTTCTATAGCTTTTCTGCTTTCTCTTTTGTACGTTCGAGCTAGTAGGTTTCCTCTAGTATAGGAAGTGTATCTTAGACACTTTTTCGTATTACGCCGAGGCCTATTAAACAGTCTAGCTTCCGGAGACCATCGGTTATGCTAGTAATCTTTAGATTATTAGAGGCATAACTTTACAGCTCTGCTATTATAGACTCTTAACTCCTCTATTGCGCTACGAGTTCCTCGAACTAGCTCGCTAGGGACGGTATAGTAATTTACGAATAGCAGGATAAGGCCCGCGCACCTAGGAGATAGCGTTATAAAGGTAATTAACGAAGGACTAGGCTGTTAAGTTCTAAGGAGTAGATGTCTACGCCCGCTAACTATAATCCACGCATAAGCTGCCCTTATACAAATGCATATTTCCTACGATAAAGAAACTCCCTAGCTCTCTCCCTATTGTCTGGCCTAATGCGTACTAGTTATAATAAGGTCCCGAATGGCTAGGAAGAGGCGGAGCTTTATAGAGGCGGAAAAGAGTAATTTCCATAGTAGCTTTACGCTATTTAAAGAGCTAGCAATACGGAGAGTTGTAATGCTAGAGTAGTCCCTAGGTTGGACTATAGGGAACTCCTATCTCTAGCGTCTACCGGCATAGCGACGAGAGTTATATGTAGCTACTTTTGAAGATAGTAGAGACTTATGTTAGTATTGTATTAGATGCGAGCAACACAGCTACCGCGATTAAGTTAACTACTAGCCTTCTATAAGGTAATAAGCATTAGTAATAGGGGAGAAGGAGCCGCTTTTCTAACATGTTATATAGCCGAACACTATAGTATAATAAGTTTGTAGCGATTAGTTAGAGAGAAGACAGAATAAGGATTGTCCTAGTGACTTAATAACTAAGGAAAGAATATAAGATTCGGTAGAAGAGCCCGTTATATTTATTAAAAGGTAGACCGAAAACGGCGTTAAAATTTGGACTAACTAAAAGCTCTCTTTCTTCCCTATAGGTTCGCGAGAAGTACAATACTTAATTGAGCTCGACGAGGCTCCCTTAACGTAAGCCAAATGTTTATAACGTTCTTTTAATACGTGTAGGCTTTCTTTTTTAATAACAGAAGGGGTGCTAAGTTTCTAATAGTAGGAGCTTAACGCATTATACGTTAGCTTTCGTACAAAAACCTTCTATAGCCTATTCGAGACTCGGCTAAGAGCGCAACCGCCATCGCTTACTCAAATACTATAAATTAGTACAATATATACTTCGAATTTCCTAATACGTTGTCTGCTACGGGTACGCTATCTTAAAGACTAGCTTAAGCTTTTAGCGTCCTCCGGTAATCGTAGACATCGGATTCTAATCGCATAATAACATAGCTTAGTGTACGTTAGCACGGCTAGCCGCCGTATACTACTAGTATCGGTTTATTTTATCCTTTCGTAAAAGAACATTATAGTAGGATAATATAAGACTACCTTCCCGCTCCGCCCGGTCCTTAATACACTAGAGATAGAAGTCGCGGTCTTTTTGTAGTTGGGCAAAGTTTTTTTACGTCTATAAGTAACTAGCTTAAGTCGGAATGGGCTCGTGCACGAGAATGCGCGGAAACTCGGCAGCGAATTAAAGTGGAATCGACTCGGCCTAGCTAAGGTCGATAACACTAGAATATGTTAGTTATAGTTAAAGAATCTAGCCTTGCCCTATTCGTTCTTGTTCGTACCTTATAACGTCTATGTTCTTGTTTACGATAATGTTGTTGCCGGATAGATCGCTATAAACTAACACATAAGGTACGTTATCGAGTTAAGGAATCTAATAATCGGGGATTAGGCTCTTTTGTTTTTCGCACTCTGAAATTGTCCCGTAAGGGAGGCTATTAGCTATAGCACGGGCTATCTTGCGATCTATCTTGCTTGTTATCTATTAGAGCGCTGTCTTCCCTTTAAACCGGGTTAGTTTATTATCGAGGACATCTCTATCGTATATACTAGACTCCTACACCTAGAGGAGGTCGAGATATACGTTCGTAATTACTCGAAGGACGTTTTAACGGTCGGCCTTAAGCTTAGGGCTATCCTTAGACCACTTAATAGGATTCCCTTAAGCCTAGCTAATAACTATAAAGGGATGTTTGAGCTCGTTGTCTACGGTGGCATCGCAAGCTAGTAAAGGTTAAAATCTGCTTATTTGTGCGGCATTAATACGACGGCGGATCTCGATCTTAGACTAGATTCTTAACGACGTTATTAGTCTAGGCGGTAACTTTAGTATTCGTATAGCGACATTACGGTAATAGGCTTCGTCTTTAAGAGCGAAAATAGCGTACTCTCCTCCTTCGATCGGTATATTCGTAGTATTATAAAGGAAACTAAATCGTGCATTAAGATGGCGTTCGAGGAGTGTAATAAGAACTGCAGCATCTATTATCGCCGAGAACATTATAATAAGCCGGTGGAATTAACTTATAAAACTAGTAGAGAAGAGGCGGAGGATTAAGGTGAGATACGGCACGAAATGTAACGTACTCTATGCGTTTCGAGCTCGGACCGGCTCTAATGTCTTAGCGTTATAATGCGGCACGTCTTAAGCARCGGCTATCTAATTATATCTTTATAGCACGTTTATGTGTTTAAAACCTCGCTAATGCTATATAAACTAAGATATATAGGCAATAGGTAGAGCCGCGGTGTTAAAACAGTCTTACATTAAGCTAATAATTGTTATAGAGTCGCCGCTAAATACGCGCTATAACTATAAGTAAACGAGAGCATAGACTTTAGCTAACCTACGATCCCTACGCCGGGGCGAGTACATTAGCGTAGAATGGAATAACACATATTTATAAACTCGCCGTTCTCTAGAGGTCTAATAGTACTAGCGAAACGTAAACTAATAAATAGTTGGCGATAGGCGAAATCGCGTACTGTACTATTTAAAACTAGCTACCTAAGTTAAGCGCAGCTTCCTTATTACCGAGTTAAATAATAATCTAGCTATCCTTCGACATAAGCTATCTTATAGCTAGATTACACCGTAAGGCTATGCGAGTAAGTGTGGCTCTTTATGTTAAAGCAGTTGCATTTACAACCGCGTTTTATAAAATCGTCGGTATAGAACTAAGCGGCTTTACGCGTGCTAGAGGGCGGCATTAACTTGGCCTATAAAGTGTTAGCATTTCGCGGTCGAGAGAAAGGCAGGGCACTTACCTCCTTAGGGGTTAGATTAACGTTACTACGGCTAACCGTAAATTCGACTCGTCTAGGATATCCGTCCCCTAGGTAAGGACATAATCTAAGGATGTCCGTCGCTCCGTTTTTCGTAAGTACCTTATACAATTCTACGAGGAAAGTACGAATGCTGTCTGTCTACTAGTCGACCTAGTCGTACTCCGTAGAAAATTCTAGAGGGACTAGGCGGTAGGCGCTAGAATCGAAGCCCTAAATCGAAGGCTATCCGAGCTCGAAAGATAGCGGATAGGAGGTTCCTCTAACGTTAGTAAGGCGCTCTCCTTAGTATAGTTCCGAATGCTTATATAGCAAAGTTAGGCCTAGCTTATCGTAAACCCCGTAGCGACGGAAAATATCCTTTAGGGTAACATCGACAAGGGTMGAGCTATTAACGGAATCGAACTTGCGTAGAGTAAGGTTGAAGTCGTTAAGTAAATTAAAGCGATCGTACGAATAGTCTTTAAAAGAGATAGACATAGTAGGATATAAAAAGTTTAGGTAGGAGGGGGTTCTTAGGAAGAATATTAATTTACGGATAGAAAATTAGAAGGGGAACCGAGCCGTTATTTATGTATCTGCCACGCTCTTCTCGCGTGAACCTTAGGACGTAACTCGCCTATAGCAGTATACGGGCCGCTGTTCTATAGTCTGTATACGGTAAGCCCCTTAACTACTTTTTAAGAATAGTTAGCTAACCCGCTTCGCGAATTGTGTCGTATCTTCGAGTGTATAAGCCGAAGGCATCCTTAATCTCCTAGCGTAGTCCCCTATATATAGGTTACACTCTATAAGGAACAGCTACTCGACGCGAAAGCCCGGTCTAGAGAGCTAAAGCTTAGTAAGCTTCTTAGCTAGTCTAGCGGATAATAGTATACGAATAGTACTACCTCGCTCCTTAGTTAACTCTACTACTCTAACGCGCGAGAAGGTAGTAGAATAGTCGTCTCCCTAGATCTATGTCTCTATAGGCAGAATAAACATACTATACCTACCCTTTATGCCCTAGTCCTTTGCTCTCCGGTTATACTAAGATTCTAGAGATGCTAGAATCTATTGCCTTTAGTAGGAAGATCTATAATACTTCCTAATAGGTTCGTAGCGTCGAGTGCGTAGTGCTACTCCGAAAAGCTACTATTATTCTATTAGCCTTGCTTCTCTAGTTACTTTCTAGGTTTAATAACATAGATTTATCTTACGCGACTAAACGAAGTAGGGTTAGGTTAGGGTAGAGGAGAGGACAAAAGGATTCTACTACGATACAGCGAGAGGATTAGACCTTTTAGGTCGTAGATAATTAAGCCTACTAGTCCTAAAGCGGCCCGAATCTATTCTGACTTAATTAAGTTTAGTACTCTGCTAGCGGTAATAGAACACTTTAATATAGGGTAGACACAGCATTAAGTTCGTCTATAGTACTAAAGCCTAGTTACTATATTATAATTATAAGGACTAGCGACATCTGTTGCTCTCGTACCGCTCTTTCTAACAGAGGACGAGTTTATTAATATAGGGCAATGCGATAGCTATAACTGCGACTATAAATACCTCCTCRCCCTCCTTACTAGGCTTACCGGTCTGTTTACTTACTACCTCGATATAGAACTAGCTATTATTCTTCTATGCTCTATCTTTTTAGCTCTCTTTAATATTAAGTCGTACGGTTAATAGCACTCTTAGCGAATCCGTAAGACGAAGATAATTTCTACCCCGCTACCGAGATAGGTATCTCGCCTCTACGACGCGACTATAGTATACAATTTAGTAATTATGCATAAACACGGCTTATATATAAGCGCCGAGCTTACTAGAAATAGGTCTGTATAGCGTTTATTATTCTTAGCCCGCTCTTAGAGGATGTCTTTAGAGAAATTTCCACCTAACGGTTTACTACGCGCCTTAGTCTCTTCGTCGGCTTGCTGTTTAAGCAGATATCTATACTATGCGGCAATATTAAGCTTTACTATAACGGGATATCTACTAAATAGTAGGGACTTGTACTAGGTCTTGTCGTAGCTACCGAGACGATATTAATCGCCTATATTACCCTAACTATACGCTCCGAGGCAAGTTAGTCGAGGAAACCTATTTTGTCCGGGGCTAATAGTTTTATAGAAGAGCCTCGAGGGATTAGCTCGCTTCCTTCCGCCTTCTCTAGCGACTAYRATCGAAGTTGCTATTAYRGTGCCTTTCTTATTTCTCCTRCTATACGAGAGCCCGATAAGGTCGGTCGTRTATYRGGTAACTATAATAACGGGTCTAGCTTACTATCTGCTACTAATCGTCCCCTTATAGCTATAGAGCGTRTACTATAAGCGAAGAATAGTAGYAATTRTAATGYAGCTTCTCTAAGCACTTATTTATRCATTCCCGATCCGATATTAGCCGCTAGCGTGYATTTATCGTGTAATAAAGCAAAGTTCTRTTAYACTTCTAAGTAGTTTAGAAAGGTTAGGCGAGTCCCTATCGCACGGTATAATRTCTAAGGACCTAACGTTAGTATAATTCGACTAACTATTACCTACTCTRGATTAGTATCGAAACACATCTCTAACGCTCTAATRCTATACTTAAGYAGGATAATATCGAAAATGCCTAGCCCYATTCGTAGCGATCGACTTTAAAGACTAGYAAAGGTGTAAAGGYAGTRTAATTTRCATAAACATRTATACGCTCGGYAAGTTATTAYAATTACTACATTTAACGTAAGATCWTGCTCTRTAGGAGAATAGGAGTACTTTTATAAGTGTGCTATRTGYAACATTTAGTAAATGCATTAGGCGAGTAGTATACCTATAAGCAATTTAGAGTAGGTGTTTAACTAAACATTAACTAAGTATATATAACGAAGTTCTCCCTCTATCGYAAAGCTATTAAYAAGCTCTTATTAAACGTAATAGAGACTTCCGGTAAATACTCYACGTTAGYAAGCCGTTATCTAAGGCGTTGTCTAACGTCGCATTAACAGTAAGTCTTCTAATTAATTAAGAGATCTGCTAACTAAAAGATAAATCAAAACCTTTACTAACTRTACGAYAGAAATGTRTATGTAGAGRAACGTGCTCTACGAGGGCCGGCTACGCGGGYAGCCGTRCTAAACAACATTACGAATAATTCGCTTTAYAAATTRCGGCTAGAGCTRTGCACATAATGYAGCCGGCGTTACCTAGAGYAAYAGTAGAGACGGCAAATRTGCGAGTTRCTAGTATCTAAYACTAGAAAGTAAATAACTTTTAGATAATCCGKRGCTTTAGGCAAGGCTACTAGYAGGGTTAAGCAGTAAGGGACCTTAGATTTATACGGGGTAGCAATTTTTAGTTATTACCGTTATAACCTTCGCTTTCCTCTCTTTAGCATTCCTTATCTTCCTAATCYACTCCTTAGYAYAAAGGCACTTRCTATTAAAGTCTAGATAATRTCTAAGCGAAGTAATATTAAGGTAGGTCTCTAAGCGGYAGGTAGTATTCTTRTTAGCACTCCTACTAACAAATTTYAAGGCACATCTTAGTCTCTAAYAGCTAACTCGCGTTATAGTCCTAGTRCGAGGAYATAGTAAATACATTTCGGAGCCTGCCCTAGTTATTATTAGAYATGTCCTTTCGATACTCGGCATTCCTAGTATAGAGACTTTGTACCTTRCGTATAAAGACTAGGGYAGAACTATCTATTTCGTCTTCGATRTATTCTACGCCTCTTACGACTTCGATACCGCTTATRTTATACATAATATGCCTATTATCGTAGTTTTATTAGGGAGGACTAAGGGAAGGCGGTTCGCTTAGCCTTCGCTAAAAGAACAAGTTAATAAGGACATTGCTTAGATCTATTATATTAATAGRTRGGAAAARCGACCCCCTTTCTACGCTACTTATRCGCGGGGGGCGGTCCTAATCTATAAYAATCCGCGTATTACGAAGAYRTTRCCGGCTATCGAGGACGAAGSCGAYATTAGATTAGAGTATTAAGTAATTATGCCTACGCTTAGCTTAAGTAYAGGCGTTCGAGCTTATCTAGAACAGATTAAAAAATRTACGAYATGTTTTATTACTAGCTCGCCCGTAGAGGAGATTTRTAAGAGCTTTTATACCTAACGCTACGCTTCGGGCAGCTCGGGGAGTTCGGGTAGCTCGAGTAGCCGCTATACTAACACCTTAGACGYATAGCTTAGTTAYAGATCGAAGGCTATTACCGGCAACGCCTRTCTTAATACCGCCGCCTTCCGGAGTTTCGTTAATAAATGCTATCTAATCGTCTCCTACTATRTTAAGTAGCGTAGCTCGATAGTCCTATGTCCTTTACGCTACCTAAGTTAGTAATAGGTAAATTAATTCTCTTCTCGAGCGCATCCTCTAGCCTAATATAAGGCTRTTACTAGTATCTCGCTACTATACTATRCTACGGYATAGACCCTAGTAACTAGTCTTAYAACTATAGACTACTATCTAATTATTCCGCTRTTACCTRCCTAGGTTAACCGGTTAGGCAGCTATAGTATTTCTAATAGCAAGATAAAAACGCGGGTRGCCGTATAGATCTATAACCGATCGGAACCGGTATRTTTAAATRTCTAGTTACGAGGACGGCGGGGAGCGATTATATAAGGGAAGCGCCGTAAGGCTACTAGACGCTCGCGCCGCATTAGAGGAGAGGYAGGGCTATAACCGTCCGTCTAGTATAAGGCTAGCGATTACAACCTCGGCCTAATATCCCGAAAGCTCCCTAAGGTACCGCTAGACGACTAGCTATATAAAAACGCATTATAAGGCACCGGTAGGTTAAGGATTTGTTTAGAGGCGAAGCCCTTCTATACTATCGCGCGCCTTCTCTTAACTATTACTATGCCGGCCTTTAGTTAAACACGGTAGTAGCTAAGTAGTTAAGATGCACACGTCTAAAGTAGATAGTATCGTCGACATACGTCGATCGAAACGGAGCCTAGGCGCCGGTAACTTTACGGGTGTCCGTAGAGGAGTTCTATATCCTATATTACTAGCGGTCGAACGGCCTAATCTTAAAGAGGCATAAGTAGTATACGATCGTTAAGCCCTACCCCTCCTCGTATTAGTATCGGTAGCGGTATTAGTATTTCGCCCGTCTAGAATTCGACTACTATACTACTACCTAGCGCTACTCGACGTAGTAGGAGGGTAACACCTAATCGATACTAGTAATAGTTATATTAGTATCCGCGATCTTTAGCCTAGGCTTAACTATCGTCTAATCGTTTTGCTGTTATTATATATATAGGAAATAAGCGTAAATTGCCCTACTTTATCGTCGATTCGCTAGTCTAGTAGCTAGCCTCTCCTACGTATATCGTCGGAACTATAATCTCCGGACGGGCTCGGCGAGAGGGGTTACGAGATTATATACTAGAAGTCTCGGCGTAGTATGTATTTTCGACTGTTTAAGCGAAGGGTATGTTTTAGGAGAGGGTACGCGCACGCCGAGGGCAGGTGGAATTATAGGTGAAATAATAGTAAGGCGCGCACATTCGCGACAGTTAAGAATAATAGGTGCCGTAGCGGGCTTACGGCGCGGCAGATGGTAGCGGCGAGCGGTTAAAGCAGATATCGTGTGGTATTTCGAAGGTATGGAGTGCGTGTCGGTAGGTGTCGATGTAATGCGCTAAGCCTGATACGGGCTTGCCTCGTCCGTAGACTACGGAGTAGAGGACCGCCTACAACTTCATCAGTGGCTGTAACCGAAACTTGGACTTGACCATGAGACGTATACCGTACCACTCGCACAAAGTTATCTTGTGCTCACGACCGATAGCTTGTGAAATCAACGAGTTTTGGATGTCATGAACAATTCTCATTTGACAATCATCTCATCTCATATCATGCATGCATCATAATTTATACTCGTCAGCAAACCGCATATTGTCGTGGGGTCGTCGTTGTGAATGACATTTCCCATGAATTTCGCCCGACGCCGTATCCAAATGCATTTCATCCAAAAACGCCCAACTCCTTCTTCTTCCAAATGGAGACCCAGCTCAATCCATATTCTATACTTACCCCTCTATGCCCCCCCGAAGCTCTCCCTGCTCGTTCAAATCGAGCTCGCTCCACCCAATGCTGCAGAGTAAGCAAGATACCACGTCAAGCTTGCTCCGCCATCCAGGAAGTCGACATTGAAAGCAGGGTCGCTGAAAAACTGATAGCTAGCAGCTGGATTGGAGATGGCGTAGTTGGCCATCAGAATGCCTCTCCAGCCACCTTCGACCGTATCGATGTAACTGCCGTTTGAGAAGTATGCCTCCCATTCTTCCTGAACAAACGTTGGGGTTCGAATGTAGCTGCTAAAGGGCATCAACGGAATCATATGAATTCCCTGAATGTACTCCGGCTTGCTTCCAAAGTACGTCGTGTGGTCTATCTTGTTCTCGAACAGAATTCCAGCCACTTTGTTGCCGATGAACTGGGCCGGAAGGACGGTGTTGGCGTCCTCATAGAGGTAGTAGTCTTGGAAGCTCCTCGCCTGAATGGCCAGCATCAAGTTACCACGTGCTTCCATGTTCTTGTCGTTGATGACCTGTCCCCACATCTTCAGTGCGTAGCTTGCCATGTTATCTTCGCTGGAGCTTTCTTGGTTTTTTCCATCGTCTGATTCGAAGAGACCACTAGCCCAGGAATGGCCATGATACCAATCGAAGTTCCGAGAAAAGGGATAGTAAGGATCATCTTTGATGGGATTGGCAAAGTCGCGCACCAGCATATTGACCCATGCGACGTTGGCATCAGTGAGCCAGTCACTGCTGAAATAGCCGATAACTGCCGCGGCGTAGACAAAATAGCCGAAATGGAAGTGGTGGTCGTTGTAATAGGTGTTGCCAAAGTCGTCCAGAGGTTGTCCAGTGTATGCTGCGGAGCTGACGACTCCTCCCCAAGCGCTCTCATATGTCAATGGAAATTTCATATTGTTGTCGACATGCAAGGCGAACGCTTGCTGAAGAACCTGCAAGCCGGAAAGAGCCAACGTTTGATTCCCAGCGAGGTCGTGAAGAGTGTATACAATGGCTGCAAACTTTGCCAAAGCCTTGCCGTCATAGTACATGCTTCCCACATTCGTCTGTTCGGCAACATCTTGCTGCAGCTCAGCAAGACCGGCATTATAGACGGCCTCGGCGGCGATGTTGGAGACTGCCTTGACGCTACCCAGAGTCGGCGAGTACGGAGCAAAAGCCATGTCGATGGGAAGGGACTTCTCAACCAAGGTCCAGCTCGTTCCCCGTATGGCGGTAGCTAGGCCTTTGACAGGAGTCATCAATTGTAGGTCAGTCAACCCGGTCAAAGTGTCATTGCTGAAGGACTTCAGATGATGAGGTAGAGCGAAGAGCAGCAAAGACTGATTCGCGACACCCTCCTTTGACCAGTCGAAGGTATAGCTCCCCGTCGTGTTCTCTACAGTGCCGGATATGCTTGCTCCAGTGGTATAAGCGCCAGCAGCACCATCGTAGATGGACTCAGAATCTGGAGCTGTGCTGGTGTTTCCGGGCATTTTTGCAACCTGTATGAAACCGTTGAAGTCTTTGGGGCCCACCACAGTGCCATTTATCAGTGTGAATTTGTTGACTTTATCACGGTAATCAGGCGATAATTCAAAGTCTGGGGAGATGTAGACAAGCCAGGTGTAGCCATTTTGAAGAGTAGCACGATACTTGTAGGTGGTGTTCGCCACAACCTCTCCGACATACTCGATACTATCGAAACCAACACCTGTCTGCAACATTGGTGCTGCCCAATGATACACGCCTGTGATGAACGCAGATCCCTGGACCAACGGGAATGTGATTATTGGTGTCTGCCAGGTATGCGGAAACAAGTTCACGTTGATGCTGAATGCATCGACAGAGTCCGTAGTGAGTCCTGGGATGCCAATGGTGGTATTGGCCGTAGTGTTGGTGGTAACATTGGTGAGTTCGGCCGCGGACAGGATCATAGAATCCAGTCCGAGCGGGCTTGCGAAGTATGCGGAGTCTCCAGCATCTTTTCCTGCCTGGGGTGGTCCAAAAGTGAATTGGTTGAGCTCCGTGTGGGATACGACCAATCCCCAACTGCCTGCCTTTCCACCACCTCTCGCCCACTTGACTGAGTAGGGAAACGTATAGACGGGGGATGTTTGGTTTCCCATGAACAGGTTGGTGTAGAACCTATTTGTCTGTAGTTTCCGCGTCTGATTTTGTATCCCAATTCTGGGTACTGGATGATCTTCTCTCCGTGGGATCTGTGGCAACGGCGCTCCTGTTGCGATGGGCACAAATATTTCGCTTGCTGACAGCTTTGTGATGGCTGAAGTCGCAGTGGGCAAGCCATAGCTCGCAGGATCCACTAAGGGCAGGGTACTTGTGGCATTCGAAATCGATGCAAAGGGCATAGAAGTTACCTGAGCGGAGGTCTCGAGTGAGGTAGAGATACCCATGCTTGCGCTATATGAGACAAAGTCTGAGAGTGTGCCAGTCTGTACCTCGGACACGGAAAGGGACGTCAGAGGGCTGTCCGTGACGCTGGCGGGACTGGGAGGTGACTCAGACGAAAACGATTCAGTCCCAACAAGGGTGTCAAGTATCGTGGCCGTAGTTGAAGAGGCGTCCGAAACGTCAGCCGAGACTCCTGATATCTGACTTGTCGAGAGATCGCGTGCTGTCACGGATACGGTGGAGCTGGTAGTTGAGCATGAAGGCGACAGTGTAACGGTTCCGGGATATTTGGTAGCCTGAGGGAGTCCAGGATAGTATGGAGCTTGGACTTGCCCGTCTTCTATTTGATAGACCACATTGGACGTCTGAGGGGCCTTGACCTGTAATGCATGGGCTGCTGCTTGTATCTGGCCATCAGGGATTTGATAGACGACATTGCCTGTCTCGGCATCGTCGCTGTCGACTCCGGGTAGGTCTATGCACTTGGTAAGTTATTGCATCGATACATTGCTCTCGATCCCAACTGCTGACCTTGTAAAACGGGATGTGCCGCAGATGGTAGGACCTGAAAAACGATGGTGATCAGTGAGAGAACATGCGCTGCTCGGAAGCAACGAAGGGCCGATGTCATAACGAGTRCAATGATCTGTAAGTTAGTGCGTGCAACAAAAGTGAATGGACGATTTGAACAGTTGGGAAGGGAGCGTATCTGGTGATTTTGACTCTGCCGTGATTTCCTCCTATGCGTCCTTGTGATCCTGGATGAACCCTGGAGGATTCTGGTGGCCCTTTGATGCCTGCGCCAGCTGCGAACAGGCGTTCACCCAATTGCCCTTCTGTAATCACTCTCAAACAAGTGATGGAGATGGTGGTGCAGTCATGGAGAAAAGTGATCTGCTCGTGGTACAAAAGACAGGGGACAAATTTCGCGTTCAGGTACCAGGTTGTGGGAGCACGCGCGCTTGGTGGGATAGCTCTTTGATCGGATGTCCGGCAGCCTGGGTCATGGGGATGTGTCTTGTCTTGAGAATGACAGGCGTAACAATGTCATTCGTGGTGTAGCCGAGCATTGCACTCACCCAGGTAACGAAGGAGCACTGGATTGATGAAGCCGCCGAGGAATGTGCAGGTGCGCGGCAGTCGTCATGCTGGAATGAGTTTAACGTCGTTATGCTCGTCGTACAGGGTCTGCGGATATAGCTGTGCGAGGTGTAATCTGGCTACTATCTGGTCGAGATGGTGTGCTTTCGTCGGCGACCGCGCTTGCAAGAGCATGCTGGCTGCGCCGAAGCTGGGCGTGAGGGTTGCCATCATCCCTTTGCCACGTCCACCCATGCTCGTCTCGCTTGGCAAGGTCGCGAAGACTAGGTATTGCTCTGCTTCTTCAGCTCAAACCAAGCGTTCACTCGATGTACCCGCGCGCAATGTTGAATTGCGCGTCCGACGTTGCAAGATGGGATGAGACTGGAACAGCGGACGTTGCGGACGTTGCGGACCATTGTACTATTTCTGCTCAAGAGGCTTGTCTCTTGAGCAGATCTTGGTAGAGCAGGGCAGGGCATGCTGCGAGATCATCGATGCGATCGATATGCTGTGTACCTGTCGTCGGAGAGATTTCTCACCTTACGTCACGACATCAAAGGCGTCGATTGGCGATGTTCACATCATCTGGAATTCAACGTCCTGGGCTTGGGTCGCCACATCATCGCCCAGAGTGGCGCCCACAGCGTTCCGGGAGCCGACAGCGACGGAGAGGCATGTCGTACAGAAGAGCAGCTGWCCGGAGCGGGTGTGAGGTTGTGGTGCAGATGACGGGGACTTTGGACAGTCACACGGACGCCAAAGTCTGTTCCAGAAGTCAGCCAAAAGCCCTTCCTGGAAGAAGCTCCGCTCCGTTAAGGCTCCATTATCAACACCGGCAAGGGTCGAACCTGCCCTACGTCCGCCGGCGGACCCGCCGGACAAAGGATGAAGGGCATCGAGGCGAAGACGTGTTTGTTTTTCTTGATGCATGCCGCCGAGGTAGGCACAGCGACCACCTAACAAACAAACATGTACTTACGGCCCGGCYCGCAGTTTCCGACAGCTCGCAAAATTCCCGTTGACCGCGTGTCTGACGCGTCGGGATCAGCTTGGAAATAATAATCGCAACCTAGAGTTTGTGCAGCAGCAAGCCGAGTCAAATTTTCATCAAAGTGCATCATGAAATGCTCTGATGCTCGGAGAAGAGATCTTTCAAGACGAACTCTGCGATCCCAGCTTGGACGAACTCTGCGATCCCAGCTTGGGCCATTTCCGTCACAATGTCAAAGAGAACATGGAAGACGAAAAGAGACGCGTCGTAGAATCAGTCTGCCTATTTCACCACGCGATTGGAACAAGGGAATCCCGGGCGGCGGGCATAGGTTGCCTGGCATTGGCATGATCATCCCGCAAGAACGTCACTTCCGTCCTCCTCTTACCTCCCACCGCCCTTTCTCAGCATTCCGTCCCGACAACACCCACGATCATCGCTTCAATCTTGTACAACCCATCAGACGAAGCAGACGAGAGGTTCTCATCAGCATGCTCCATCAATCCTGACATTTGTTTGCCACTTTGACAGCACCAATCGCTCCCAATACACAATTATATCGCGCCATTGGAATCTGGCACACGTGCCACTGTCATCCATTCTTCAGGTTAGCTACCCGCGTCCTTTATCCTCCACGCAGTGCAAACATCCGAAGCATCAAAAGAATCACAAACAAGAACCAGCGAGCACGTGTTGAGCATCAGCAAACAACGCTATTTTTGGCCGATCACATCGACCTCACAAACACAAACCCACTGCTGTCACTACTACCACTACTTGCTGCATCTAACTCATCTGGACTCCAGAACGCATCACCATCAACTCAACGTGCACTCTCCACCCACACCTGGTAGAGTTCCAATCGTTGACCGAGTTGTGACCACTTCATTGTGTCACTGAGCCATTCATTGTTGGACATCTTTCGGTAAGTTCGGACCACTTTCTCCCACTGCAGCGTCTCTTTGCATCTGAAGTGGTTCTCAATGCTCGAGAGGACTCTGTGGGTTTTGGAAACGTCCGATGCAGGGAGAAACGCCGATTTGACTCATTGGCACACTTGCTAACAATTTTAACAGTAACACTCTCGAGTGATACCATCGTTATGTCAGACAACCCACGAGGCCGGGGCGGCGGTGGCCGCGGGCGTGGTGATTTCGGCGGCCGCGGCGGCGGCCGTGGCGGAGGAGACGGTGGCCGGGGTGGCCGGGGTGGTGGTGGGGATAGAGGCGGTGGTAGAGGCGGAGGCTATCAAGGCGGAGGGGATAGAGGCGGCGGTAGAGGCGGAGGCTATCAAGGCGGTGGGGACAGAGGCGGAGGTAGAGGCGGAGGCTATCAAGGCGGTGGAGATAGAGGCGGCGGTAGAGGTGGAGGCTATCAAGGCGGTGGAGGCCATGGAGGTCAACAACAGATGTCTTTCCGCGGAGGTCCACCACGTGGCGGGCGTGGCGGTGGAGGAGGGGGACGTGGCGGTGGTGGTGGAGGAGGAGGACCATCAGCACAAGGCGGCATTTACCTGTGAGTTCATCATGGTTCAAAGACATGCATATATGCTGACCACTTTCAAGCGCTGGAGAGCCAATACCTCCACCGGACGCCAACATAACTGCAGCGGAAGACGAACTGGTCAAACAGACTCGTGATCAGATGTTCAACGACTTTCCAGGTAAGTGCAGTTGAGGGCAAGCAAATCTCGAGGTCAGACCTAGAAGATCGTACAGCCGGGGAGGCCTCTGCGCGTTTATCAACAGAGAAGGTTCTTGGAGAGCGTCAAGCGCGCCCCTTTTGTCTAAAATTACTGACCCTTTGGCCCTCTTTCTTTAGGTCGGCGTGGCTACGGTACCAAAGGCAGACCCATCATCCTGCGCACCAATTACCTCGTCATGACCACAGCGTACGAGGAAAACAAGCCCGAGACGCCTCTTTATCGCTACGAGCTCGAAGTTGGACAGGAGATCTCTAACCCAAAGAAGCGCCGACTTTTCAAACAACTCATGCAGAATCCTTCCCTCGAGGGCATTCGTTGTGCAACCGACTTCGCGTCCATTCTCGTCACGACCAAGAAGCTTGATGAGGTCAAATTGAAGGCGGACTGGAAGAAAGTGACGCTTTCTACGGAGAACAGCTCTCAGCCGCCACCGCAACAGCAGGGTCAAGCCCCGGATTTCCTTCGCGAAGCTCGCGATCGTAACACCTTCGATGTTGCTGTTAAGTACCAAAACTCCTTCAATCTCAGCGAGATGATTAAATATCTTCGTAAGTGTCTCTGGACGTCTGTAAACCGAAACGGTCTCGGAGAGCGCCGAGCCAGTCTCATTCTACATTGCTAACCCTTTCTGCCCTTATCTTAGGCAGCAAATCTGCGGGAGCGACATACCAAGGTTCTGCAGATGTCATCCAGATGTTGAACATCATCCTCACAAAGCTGCCAAACGAGGACTCCATGGTCAAGAACGTTGGGCAGAATAAATTCTATCCCTTCGCAAACCACCCAGACAAGGAGGACTACAACCTTCAAGGCGGCTTGGAGGCCCTGCGTGGCTACTTCTCCTCCGTCCGTCCATCTGTCGGCCGCCTGTTGCTGAACTTGAACGTCACGGCAGGAGCATTCTTCAAGTCCATGCCTCTCCTTTCCCTGTTCAACGAGTTTCGTGGCAGCTTGGATCACTTCGAAGCTTTCATACGCATGCTCAAGGTTGAAGCAAGCTACATCAAAGACGGCCAACAGCAGCCTTTCATGACGAAGAAGAAGTCGATTGTGGGATTTGCGAAGACTGCTTCCAAGAAGGTCGTGGTGAAGCGATTCGGCAACGCTCGCGAAGTCAAGTTCAGCATTGTCGACCGGAGCAAGCCAAAATCCAACCCCAAGGAGACCACAGTCGCGGACTATTTCAAGACTCAGCACGGAATCACTTTGAAGCATCCTGACCGCCCCGTCCTCAACGTTGGAACGCGCGACGACCCACAGTATCTACCTATGGAGCTTTGTCACGTCCCTGCTGGTCAACCCTACCGCCGCTTGCTAACTGGACAACAAACGTCCGAGATGCTCAAGTTCGCTGCACGCTTCCCCAACTTGAACGGGATGTCCATTGCAGGAACGGCACAGAAGCCAGGTCCTGGCCTGAGGCTCCTCCGACTGGCCGATGATCCGGGTAAGTCGAACCCGCAGGATCAGTCAATTACGCCTTTTGGAATCTCCGTGGGCACGTCGATGATCACAGTGCCCGGCAGGATCCTGGCTGCCCCTCAGCTCAAGTACGGCCAAAAGACCGTTAATCCTCGAGCTGGATCCTGGAACTGCGCCGATCAGAAATTCATTAGGCCTGGTAAATTCAGCAAATGGCAAGTTCTTATCATCAACCGTAAGGGTGACCGAGGCAACGCTTTGGCTGAAGGTGGATATAATGACATGGCCACTCCACCTCAGCTGGTCGACAATTTCACCAAGTTCCTGAAAGATTACGGCATCCAGATGGGCACGAGAGACCCAACAAACACGATTCTGCTGGATCCTCTCACTGTCCAGAACCGTGAGTTCAACGACGGGAAGCTCAAGGATGAGTTCCTCAAAGCCGAGAAAAACAGAGTTGACATCCTGCTGGTCATCATACCTGAAGTTGATAAGTGGCTTTACGCCCGCATCAAGTTCCATGGTGATGTATCTTATGGCATCGGCACTATCTGCTCAGTTGGATCAAAGATTCAAAAGGTCAATGGCCAGGGCATGTACTTTGGAAACCTCGCCCTCAAATTCAACCTGAAAGGCGGCGGTATCTCCCACAGCGTTGCCAACACCGTCGCGCCTCCCATCGACAACAATACCATGATTGTTGGTATTGATGTTACTCATCCATCACCCGGAAGCGCAAAGGGCGCTCCCAGCATTGCATGCCTCGTAGCCTCTGTGGATCCGCAAATGTTCCAGTGGCCCGGAAGCATTCGCACGCAAACGGGCAAGAAGGAAATGGTCGAACCATTGCAGGCGATGATGATCGAGCGTCTGAAGCTTTGGCAGAAGCGGAACCAGCGTCTCCCGACAAAGATCGTGGTCTACCGCGATGGAGTATCCGAAGGCCAGTACCAGCTTGTGTTGGCCACAGAGCTTCCATGCTTCGAGAAAGCGTTCGATCAGCTCTACGGCGCAAAGGCGAAGCACCCCAAGATCGCCATTATTAWCGTCGGCAAGCGTCACCACACTCGGTTTTACCCGACTAAGCCAGAGGACGCTGATTACAACCCTCAACGCGACAAGGGCTCGTGGAACCCAGTTCCAGGCACCGTCGTCGACCGTGGAATCACCCACAAGATCCTGCGCGAATTCTACCTCCAGGCCCACCAAGGCCTCCAAGGAACCGCACGTCCAGCCCACTACGTGGTTATCAAGGACGATATTTCCTTCGAGGCTGACCAGATGGAGCAGTTCACGCATCACTTGTGTTACCTCTTCAACCGCGCCACCAAGGCTGTATCAATTTGCCCTCCGGCATACTACGCAGACTTGCTCTGTGAGCGCGGTAGATCTTACCTGTTCACCGCATTGGCTGAGGACAATACCTCTGATGGGGGCGAGTACAGTCCTGGCGCGGGCGGCTGGACAAAAGACGTTCACCCGAAATTGAGGGAGACCACTTGGTATGTGTAGGTGGGATGATTCGCTCCCGACACACGAGCACAAAAGTGCACTGCGATGGTCTGGAAATGCGTCGGAACTTGTTGGCTTTGCATACACTCTCTACACTGTTTGAACACAGAAAGATCTTGGCCCTTTCGTTGACGCGGCTGGAGATGAACAAAACATCTTGAATGTTGAGGGGAAATTGACCGAGAGATGGTCGGACATCTTTCTTTGTACAAGTGACGGCGCTTCATAAGGTACATAGAACTAACAATTCAACATGTGTTGTTCTGATCGAGTTGGAACTCTCAATCACTTGACAAAATACACTCGTTCACACATTTCCAAAAGCTGACATACAATGGCTGATTGCAGCACTGCACATGAAGGCGCCAGGGCAATGCAATTTCCAGTTCCCACGTACATAAAGGCAAACCTGCTCACAATGCCTCACCCAGACTCCTCCCATGCTCACACGTTCCGAAAAGATCCAAGCAAGTTTTTGTACTTTCCAATCGCATGCATTATCCGGGTATCCAACACCATCTGCAAATGCTAATAAAAAAAAACACCAAAAGTCTTTCATCCTCGTGTGTTCATTGGTCTCGTTTCATGGCAAACCTCATATCAATGCCCGGGCTCTTTGCTCGATGTCTCCGCTCACTGTTGGGAGTTCCAGGCCTGCTGGTGGACATTGCATCCCTGAAGGGATTTTGAAGAGGGGATCGCGCGGGCGTTGCTGTTGCTTCTAGATCGAAATAGCCCCCGCCGCTGCTGCCGTCTTCGCTTTTTTCGTATTGGGAGATATTGATGGGTGGTGGGCGGAGTTGTTTGTCAGTTGGGCTGGAGTTGTGGAAGAGGTAGGCGGATGCTAAGGTTGAGACGGTGCCGAGGAGGTACTAGTGATGTGTTAGTGGGWCTGAAACGGAGGGTGGGATTGGGGAAGCTTACGAGGACAGCTGTGTTGAGTTCTGTGGAGAGGATGCTTGCTACTAGGACTATGACTGTCGATGCACTTGTGGTTAAGCTCTTCGTGGTGCTGTCTGTGTAGCTGAGCGCTATCGCTACTAGAACCTGTGAGGAGATTAGTGAGTGTACGAAAGAGCATGGTTTTGGGGCCGACTTACGCCTCCAAGCGCCTGCAAAACAATGACAACCCACACCACCCAGCTATATCCGGTGAAAAAGCCCGTTCTTGCGATGTGATCCATGTCTGTGAAAGCCACTCCAAATAGCAGCGCCGGTATCATCGCGTAGAGCGAAAGCTGGACATTCCGCACCCACACCGAAACTCTCGAATCCTTGGTCTTCAACACCTTTTCAAAGTACACACCAGCCGCACCAGCTAGAATGCATGCTGCAAGAGCTGCCGCAAGTCCAACAGACGCATTTCGTCTCGGACTAGCCGCAGCAACGTCCTCATCAATGCCTTCGTATGTCGCCGAACGCTTTCTCAGGTTGCCCGCAGCATTGAGCTTGCCAGCCGCAACATTGCCTTCTCCCTCCATATCCCAGATGCTCCTCGGCGAGTGAAATGAGACGCCATCTCGCAGATCCTGCATGGACAACACTCCCTCCTGCTGCGACATGTAGGAGATCTGTACCACAGCGATCGAGACTGMCATCAATCCCAAGCTCAGCCATTTCCGCACGTCCAGCACTCTGCCCAAGAGGACTGCACCGAAGATGGCAGTGAAGACCAATTTGGCCTGGCTTGTGACGGTCCACGTCGCCGCATCCAGATTGCTCGCTGCAACATAGAAGAGTGTGTTTTGGATGGTATACAACAGCGCAGGAAGAGCCAGCTTCCAGCTGTCTCCTGTAAACACAGCTTTTGACAATGACCCGGCCAATTGGCTGATTGTGGGCGAATCGGAGGTTTGGGGGCCTGTTGCGACTTCGTAGAGGGCAACAGAGAGGAAGATGGAGAGTTTGATGATTTCGGCGAGCAGGACGGCGGTTGAGGTGAAGTATCGGTCGCCATTCACCAGCGGCATGTGTCGTGAGTAGTGTGTCAGCAGGATGGATGCTGCATTTTGCACCACCAGCGCTGCCAGCGTGAGGTGCTTTATGGGYAGTCCAGCGAGATGTGTTGTCTGGCGAGCCATGGTGGTGTCGATCGATATGACTATAGCCGAGTCGTGATTCGCAGGTGCCCACTGCCCATCAACTGATGATGGAGGAAGTCGTGGTTCCCAGAGGAGGAAATGTCGTATAATCGGTAGTCGGTACTTTGGGTAAGAGGTCGTCTGACCATCGGTCGAGAAAAGTAGTGTTGGCGGGAAAGCGGTGTACTGCGCTGGCAGTGGACAGTCACGAGTCCGGTGGATGTTGTGCCGTCCTGCAGTAGAACTAGTCCGGTCTGCTCAGGGGACCGCGGCCGACCAGTAAACACAAAATTGTTTATTACCTTACGCTTTGGCAGTTGTTAGATGAATAGCTAGATAGCTATGTTGCCATCATCAATACCACCGTACTTGGCCCTCGTGGCCACGTTCCTGCCTCTCAGCCCTACCTCAAGTCGCGCGTCACCTACGCGCTGATGCTGATCGATCCCGGCCTTGCGGCACCGATGATGATGAGCTGCAGACGGCGTGTCATGATCCCGCGCTCCCACGTTGTCAGACCAAAGAATGCCTCTGGAAGGTCCAGACTCAAGGACACAGCTCTCCGTCTCACCCGTCTGCTTCGACGCGAGTTTCACCTTGCTATCGCATGGGCAATGTTAGGGAGACCAGGAGAGACGAGATGCACAGCAGGTTACGCCGTCAATGGCGTCTCTGCGGCACCACCTCGCCATTGCCCAACACGAGCCTTGCTCCTCACAGCGCACTAATCACGCTGCCTGATTCGCTTGCAAGCGGCCCTTGTGAGTCGTGGGATTCGGAAACAGCGCTGTAACATTGGTTCAAAACCGAGTGGATTGATTGGAACAGCGTGGCATTTTGACCAATTTGATGGTCACTGCGACGCGTACTCCTTGTCTGAGCCGTTCGAGCCGAAGTATTGCGGCAGGAACTAACCAAGAAGAGAGTTCCACTTGCCTTTGCTTCGAAGCCACGGCATCCCGTGCTGTTCCTGTTGGTGTGGAAGTCTTCCTCGTTTGCACCTAATCGCAGCCTCACCGCCAAGCTTATCGATCCCACATACCACAGCGGGACCTGTATAACCCGAACGCTTCTCGTTCGCTGCTCGAGATCAAGTCACCATGGCTACGCTTCCGCGCAGAGATGGCAAGACTGCCTTAAACACGGGTGCTGCCAGTCGTCGGTTTAGTACCTCGAAAGGACCCACTGATCAAGGTATTGAGCTTGTTTCTACATCAAAAGCTTGTAGATGTTGACCTTTCCTCCTCAGAAATCAACTCGGCTGTGCATCTTCAATTCCGTCAGGCTCATGAGGGACATAAGCCACATGCTGGACTTGATCCTGCTCGTGCCTCGACCGGTGTGGTGTGGACGACGGAGAGAGCTTACGAGCGTGGCTATGGTGACGACCCTCACGCATGGGCCAATCTTGGCCAGGGAGCGCCCGAAGTCGACGATGGTATCGTCTATCGCGAAGTACCAGATGACAGCAGCACTGACATGTCTTGCCGTAGAAATCGAGGGATGTTTCGAGAGGCCTCACAGTAAGCTTTGATGTGAGCGCTTGGCGTTCGATGCTTATACTGATTGATTGCCCAGCCATCGACATTTCCATGACTGGACGTGAATACGGTCCAACGGCAGGCATCAAGCCCCTCCGTGAAGCTGTTGCTCACTTGTACAATGAACATCACCGTCAAGGAAAGGAGAGCAAGTATGTCAATGCGAAGCCTGGAAGACATTCATCGTTGATTTGTCTTCAAGCGTTCAACAATCTTGGTTCTTATCGTTTCTAACATATCCTCCTCTAATCTAGATACACCTGGGAGAACGTGTGTATCGTCCCCGGAGGTCGTGCGGGTCTCATTCGAATCGCTGCTGTTCTGGGCAATGCCTACTTGGGCTTCTTCATTCCCGGTTCGTTTGCCACTCCCAGACGTCATCATGTTCACTGACAATTGGTATGAAAGACTATAYGGCCTACTCCGAGATGCTGAGTCTGTTTAAGAATTTTGCCGCCATTCCGATCCCTCTCAAGAAGGAAGATGGGTACCAAATTCATGCCGAGAAGATCGAAGAAGAGATTGAGCGTGGCACGTCGGTGATCATAACATCAAACCCTCGTAATCCTACTGGTAAAATGGTCCCTCGTGCCGAACTCGCTGAAATCCAGGATATCGCTCGTGACCGAGCTGTAAGCACCATATTATAATCGAGGAACGATCAAGCAACGCTAACGCTCCCAGACCCTTATCATGGACGAGTTCTACTGCGGCTACAATTACACTACAGACTGCGATGGAACTGTCATCAGTGCAGCGGACAATATTGATGACGTAGACGAAGACGACGTTCTCATCATCGATGGTCTCACGAAACGTTTCCGCCTGCCAGGCTGGCGTGTAGCGTGGATTGTTGGTCCGAAGGAGTTCGTCCGTGCTCTTGGCTCTTGCGGCTCCTATCTCGACGGTGGTACCAATGTCCCGTTCCAGGAAGCAGCTGTTTCCATGCTGGAGCCCACCAAAGTCCGCCATGAGATGAAGGCTCTCCAATCTCACTTCCGCATGAAGCGCGACTATGTCGTCGGCCGGTTGGAGGGCATGGGTTTCCAGCTCGACTACACGCCTGACTCTACTTTCTACCTCTGGCTTAACCTGGAGCAACTTCCCAAGGAGATCAACGACGGTCTGAACTTCTTCTCCGCGTGTTTGGAAGAGAAGGTCATTGTCGTTCCGGGTATCTTCTTCGACCTCAATCCCAGCAAAAGAAGGGATTTGTTCGACAGTCCGGCTCATCATTACGTTCGGGTTTCGTATGGACCAAGGATGGAGGTGCTCAAGGCTGGCATGGATGGGTTTGAGAGGATTCTGAAGAAGTTTGTGGATGCTGATTGATTTGTTCTCACGGCTTGCTGACTTTGATACAGGTATAACTGCTTCCAGGATGTTTCCAAGTAGGATGTTGGATGWGAGAGTGGATCCGAATTCGTGATCCTGCGGCGACCTGTGACGGGACCGCGCCGAGACGACATAATTTCGTTTGCGGAAGGAGGATAGTATTGAGCTATAGGCGTAGTGAGTACATTTCGAAAGATTCTTACGTTTCAACCCTGGCGGAGAGTACCGGTGGGTGTGACGGTGTAGTGTTTTTGCGAAGCATCCCCATTCGACTCCGATCAGCGTTGTAATCCCCTTGCAAAGATGTAAGGTAAAGTGCTCGAGATGCTTCTGGAGGGGCGATTTGGGTTCGTCGCGTTTCGTGTTCATTCGATCCAAGGCAGACGCGCTCTTTCCTCCGGCGCACCTATGCGGAACATCACGGAATTCCCACCTCTTCGACACTTTGACCAAACAACAACGCCACAACGCCAACCTCTACATACAATCGGATTGGCACGCCTTCGAGGTCCACAATGCCGAACTTCTGGGATCTCCCAAAGAACGTTCGCGATGTCATCTACAAGCACCATCTGGTGTACGACAAGCCTGTGAACATCGACATGCACCGTGCAGCCGTCGGACATCATGGCCAGTTCCATCACCGTGAGAGGTTCATGCCGCCGATCTTTCACCTGTCGAAGCAGGTAGAGCGAGAAGCGATCCCTTTCTACTATGGGATGAACGTCTTCGACATTGGAGAAATGCAGCTGTGGTCAATGACCAGTATCACATGGCCGCGGCACTGGAATCAGGTGCGGCGAGTTGAATGCACATGGGATAGGCTTGACGCTTGGGGAGGTTATGGAAGCGTGCGCGAGGCTTTCATTTCCCTGAGTAAGATGAAAAGGCTTCAGGAGCTCAATATCAGAATCGACGAGGCGAAGATTGTCAAGAGAATACGCGTCACACGCGAAACACGCCAGCGACCACAACATGTTATGGACCTCACGAATCAGCAAAATCTTGCAATCCTTCGCTTCCCTGGGATCACTGGCTTGTTGACRCTGTCTCGCATTAATCATGTCACTTTCTCCAAGCTCATCGACCCCAACGGAGTTGAGRGCGGTGGCATGATCCCAGGTGGGGCTTTGGAGACTCACGTCTTACCTAGATTGAAGCCGAAGCAGGAATTGAAGCGCCGGAAGTAAGTCTGTTCTTGACATTTTCAACACCGACTCACTGACAGTCTCGCAGGAAAGGCTCGTCATTCCGCTTCCTCAATCTGCCACCAGAGCTGAGGAACCATATCTATCATCTGCTGCTGCGGGTCACAGGGTCTATTAATCCATCGAAGGAGCCTCCAACCTCTACTCCAAGGGACCCCGAGTCCATCAAGCTAACAGAGGGCAAGCACACGAAGTCTGCTCTCGCCATCCTCTCGGTGTGCAAGCAGATGAATGAAGAAGCAGTAGGAGTGTATTACAGCTGCAATTCATTCGTGTTTCATTATCCGGTGCAACTAAGCGCTTTTCTGATTGCGATCGGATCTCAGCGGAAGAAGATGATAAGGGACATCACGATCTACTACCACAACCTCAGAATGGGTGGCGTGGAGCTGATAGATCTCGCCTTCCCGCTCTTGAAACAGTTGCCTGGCTTGAAGAGACTTCACGTCCTGATGATTGCCAGTCTTGGCGAGACCAATCTTCGCCGAGGCTGGCTAAAGGGTTATCACAATCGTTGGAGGGCTGGGCGACCGGGCATGGATACGATTGGTACCAATCCTGCTCTGATCCCTGGCATGAGGACCTTGTTCGAACTTCGGGGACTCACAGATCTTTCTGTCCGTGATCTTGAACTCGAAAAACTGATCACCGAGCTTGAAAAAGAGAAAGCGTATCCGAACTTTCCAAAAGGCAGCTTAGATGCGAATTTGCTCAAATTGTCCCGGGCTTTCGAGCACTTCAATGCTGCACTGGCGGATGCGCAGCTTGGCGAGGTTAACGAGGGACTGTTTCGGGACGATGATTGGCAGACATGGGATGTCTTCCCGACGATGGATGGTGGTGGCCTGAAGACTCTCGTCGAGAAAGCTTAGCAGCGCCGTGATTTGCACGAACGAGAATTTGGAAAAATCGCCGTTTCGAGACGTGGTGTGGTCAAGTTGCCGGAGTTGCAAGAGCGGAGGGAGGCAGACGGAAAATGCGAAAGAACTTTGGAGCATGTACACGGCAGAGTTACGACGCTGAATGTCATACTTTCCGCCATACCGACCGGGACGATACATGTGCAGTCCAATTGACGCTGATACTCAATTTTTCATCATGCTTGATGATATGTGCCCACTGGCCGTCTAGAGTGAGAATACGCAATGAGTTGCTCAAAAGCCTTCGCCGTAGAACTCGTCTCCGTTTACATTGCTTCCAGGACCCGGAACAATGTCCACTATGGCAAAAGGATGCTTAAACTACATGTAAGTTCTCATCTGAGTATTTCGTGGCATCATCGGTCATTGCTTAATGTTTGCCATCGAGCCCAGTAAGAKCAACCTCCTCCCGGACGATGTCGTGGCTGCCAGACTGCGCACCGCCACGTTGGTTTCGACCGTCTCGATCTCCATTTCGCCTCCAGTAAGCGCATCTTGTCCAGGAAAGGCTTGTATGAAGTTAACGACACCTTCAGGGGCGTGTGTCGATCCTTGAATTTTGCTATAGCCAGACTGGTTCAGGGTGTTCCAGCCATGTGCGATGCAAAAGATAGCTTATATGCACTATTTTGTCGCCTCCACGTTCATCTATGAGCTGTCTGGCACTACCGGATCAAGTGGAGCGTTACTTGACCGGTCACTCAACTAAGCCACCGCTCCGCATGTGAAAGTGGGTCTTCGAAGCTTCAAACGCCAAGAAATCTACATGATTGATGTTGTACAGGAGTAAGCACATTTCGAGAACAACAGGTCTTTCCGAGAATCTGATATGTGGAGCGTTCCGTACGTCTACCTTCCGTGTGAGTTGGTAGCGGGTCAGAACAGTCAGGCTCGAGTACCACACAGCGCACCTTCACAGGATGACTCCTCGTCTGGACTTATAAGATGACTTGCCGTCTGTATCCTCGACATCTCACAACCTCTCGACTTATTGCTCCGCAGTCTTCAGTCCGAACACATACCATGGCGGCCACTAGCTCGAGCACACGTCCATCACCTGGCACGGTTTACTTCCATAAACCCCAGGAGAAGCCCTACGGCATCTTCTCACAATGGTACAGATGCTACTTTAAGGTTGAWGGACACTTGTACATCAGCGCGGAGATGTGGATGATGACGGAAAAGGTGAGTCTTCGATGGCGTGGTGATGATCCTGCCCGACGCTGACATCTCTTCAGGCAAAGCTGTTCGGAGACGAGGTACTTTCCTACTGACTAGCAACCTGTCATGAGATATGGCTGATCCGGAGTTTCCAGAATATCGTGCGGCAGATGTTGAACACACAAGATCCGAAAGACCATAAGAGATTGGGTCGACAGGTCAAGGGCTTCTCCCATGCGAAGTGGGATGCTCGTGAGTTTAATGTCCTTCTACGGATCTACACGGCCTGACATGACATAGACAAAAGCCGGATTGTGATCGAGGGCAACTACCACAAGTTCACCAAAGGTCCAAACAGCAAATACTTGGCTAAAGTTCTTCTCGATACTGGAGACAGCGAATTAGTCGAGGCAGCTCCAAATGACCCGATATGGGGCATCGGTTTCGCCGCAAAAGACGCCGAGCAATCCAGGCGAGAGTGGGGAGAGAACCTTCTTGGAAAGGCATTGATGGAAGTCCGGCGGCGCCTGAGAGAGGAAGCGGCGCATGCTGAGAGTGCTTGAGGGAGGAAATGATAACGCGGTGTCAAACACTATTAGACATCCTGCTCAGAGCAGCTAGCTTCACTACGGAGGGTATCAAACGATCTTTTGAACTGTCTACAAAGCCACGGCCGCGACTCCAATGCTTCCAGCGACCAACATGACGGCGACAACGCTCATGCTCGAGATCTGGACGCCTGCGCCGGTGAGACCTCCACCGCCACCTCCAGCACTTGGTGAGTCCGTGGGTGCATCACCAGAGGCCGGCTGGGTCGACGTATTCTCCGCCGAATTGCCCGAAGCCGATGTAGCGCTTGAGTCTTCCGCCGAACTGGTCGTTTCAGCAGAGGTGGTCTCAGAACTGGAAAGGTTCTGCGWCGTAGTGGAATCTTCGCTGGTCGTGGAAGTTGTCGCGGCCGCAGCGGTAGTCGAACGACTCGAACGAGTAGAAGTGGACGAGCTCTCACTCCCATCATTTTCAGGATCCGGACATCCAAATCCAAAGCAGACGCAAGGCTGGACTGGGGTACCTTCGCCGTTTGGATCACAGGAGTACTGAGATTGGCAGCAACCGTCGAGACAGCATGTTGTTGCTAATGCGCAGCACTGGTGGAGACGTTAGTGTGAATGAGGGATTAGGGGAGAGGAGGATTGTGTGTATGGAATACTCACGGTCATTCCATCGCTGCAAGCGGTCGACGAAAAAGGGCATTCGTATGTCTGTCGAGCGAAAAGGGAGTTGAGGCTAGTTGCTGCAAGGTCGGGCTTTTTTAGACCAGCGAGTTTGATCGGTTCGCCTGTGGAGCTCAGGGCCGCGAAGGCACTTGATGCGGTCAGGCAGAGAAGGCTGAATGTGTACATGGCGACAGTGGTTGTTCGTTGTTGTGCTTGAGATCTTGAGGGTGATTCTGCGATGATATACTTCTTGTTGATTGGAACACGGGGGGTGGGCGACAGCCATCACTTATGTTTTACCAGCTCCAGGGAACTCTGAAGTAGATCATCTTATTCTCGCTACACACATCCGCATCTAGCAAAGCTCCAAAGCCGAGGGCCGCAGATATGAGGCTCAGACAGGATGCAAAGTGACTCAAGCGGCGGCCTCAAAGCTCAGGCACACTGCGATTTGTATAGAAAGGGTATAATCGGCGAAGCTTGTCCTCTGTTCCACTGGCCAGCGCAAGCTGATGGCTGCCCGTAGCCTAGCAGCGTGCAGGATACTTGAGACGAAGAAAAGAGGGGAAACCTATAKGATTGTAGAGAAAGGCATTCGCTTAAGAAATTACCCAATTGGGTTCTTCACACGTGGATTGTGGCGCCCAGGTTTGTACTGCTTGAGTTCCTTGGCAAAACTGGGCGTAGGAAAGCTGGTGGCCTGATTGAAAAAGATCTGCATTGAAGAGGCTTGTTTGACTCATCGGATAAGCAATCATTCGCTTGAGATCCGGGGCTGTTCTAGCCGGTGTTGGAGATGATGGTAGTGGCTGCAGGAGTGCATGGCCTCCAAATCGGGCATGTGTGCAGCTGAAAGAAGTAACCTCGTCACACAGAAGATTGGAATTTGAGCCAGTCCAGCGGTGTGCATTGAGAGCGTGTTAGTCCAGGGACGTGCAATGCACGACCATTCATGTTGTGTTTCGCCGCTCACATGAAGCTAGATACTCTCGAAATGACGCGGTAGAGCGATTCATCTGCCCTGATAAAGTCGGACTGACACTCAGTGACCGACGAGTGCTTTATTGGTCGGAAGGGAGTCGTTCCTACCCGGATCATCAGAACCAGGCTGTGCTCTTCTCATGTCCGCCATGGGAATGGCCTCGACTTTAACTCTGACCGACGATTCACTTACAGTCGAGGGCTCCCCACAGTCTCGGCTGCAAGGTAGACACTCGTGCTCATGGCACAAAGTTTGCCCAAGTTCAGCATGCCTCGAAATAGCTCTTCGTTATCATTCCTGTTCGATCTATTCCCACGCAGGTATCTTGACGATTATAGCACCAACTCGATGCTTACAGGAGGCCAAGGCGAGAACGGGGCCCACTACCAGCCCAAGTCAGATGTTTGGGACTAATGCTCGCTTCTGCAGCTCACTCTCTCATTCGTGATCAGCGGCTGCATCAGCCATAACGAAGCGATCGTTCGCATCTTCTGCTGCAATCCTGGTTTGACTTACTACAACCCCACAATCCTCTAGCCAGGGCGCGTGAAACCGGGGAGGGTCAAGAGTATACATCCCTGCATCCACAACTATCACAACGAGATGGAGGCAGCAGTACTGCTGGCGAGCGAACAGGCACATCTCGTTGCCGAGATCTGATTCCATGTATCTGCGCACAGAGTGGCGTCTGCGGTCCCTGTCACAGTGAGTGTATGCTGTCGCTTCTTACCCTTGGCAGTGGCATGTTGCGTTATCCGGTAGGGAGTGGAGCAGTTTCTGCCAGGAGTCGACGTTATAGAGTCCTCGCATAGGCCATCTCCGCTGTAAACGCACTTCAGACACATGTGGCGGAATTCCTGGGGTCTCTTCGCACTCGTAGTCTGTTCGTATCCGGATAGAGCCAGAGCGCTCTCTAAGGTAAGGGGCCCAATGGTTCGGCTGCAGAGCGTAGAGCGGCTGACCTCATCGGCCGCATAATGGCCTCTATTGAGTGTCGATAGGCTTCGTCAGTGCCGCTGTCCACAGCATTTTGCGCGGACTGTTTGCGTCCAAGAGGGTCGGCTTCCGTATGGTACCAGGCCAACGCAGGATGTCGGTCACTTCTATCAGGCATGTTCGATAAGGGAGTCCAATGATCAACCATGGAGCTGTCCAAGGCAAAAGTGCCTCAAGATGAACCGGTCTTGAAATCGCGGTCCAGAAGACCTCCACTGCCACCGTAGGTGTGTCGTGACACGTATCAGTCGAACGGAGTGCTGACGGGCCAGCATGCACGTTGTTGGATGAACGGGAATTAGTCCGCTTGCCTTCTATTGTAGTGCTTGAAGCCTCTCTGCTTCTCCTCGATGCCGTCACATTTGATGGAGGCGCCGCTCTGTCTGGATTACGGAAGCTTCGTCGGCAATGCAAGTTATAGAACGTCGATGGATGGATATTCCTTGTTACTCTGCGCGTCTCGTATTCTATCCGCTGGAAGCTTTTCAGTTCAAATCTGGCTTCCAATCTCCCGAAGGGGCGGACATGTGGGGCTAAAGATCCATTGGCTGGCAAGAGCGTGTCAAATGTTGACGGCGTCGACGGCGCATCGGGCACATTATTGCAGTTGGGCAGACAGAGGGACACATTCCGCAGGTTCTTCGTCGAAAAACACGACAATCGTGACGAGAAAGCAGCACCTGCAGCGGGTAAGGTATACCGACGTGGGATCTGGGATCCCGCAATCCCCACCCGAACCCCTGGTATCTCCATCGGCACCATCGCCGAAAGCGAGCCAACAGCCCGTCTTTCTATTGACCACCCCCCAATATCTACCTACGACTCGTGCAGGAGCAGGAGTGTTCTCAGACATCCTGCCTCGCTGCTGCATGTCCATACTGTACAGCGGAGGATGCGCAACACCTCGACCGAGWATTCATGCCCGCGGTGAGGGTAGCCTCTGCGCGCACGCGCCTCACTCACTGGAGTAAGGGTAGCAGCAGCTTTTCCGTCTCTTCCATTGGCACACGCGGAGAGGACGACACGTCCAAGATGAATGGTCACGTGAATGGGATTGGGAAGCCTCTATATTTCGACCAACAAGCCGATCCACGATACGAGACCTACGACGACTACGAATCCAGCACGTCCAGTTCGGCGCAGTATCSCACCTCGAAACCACTGCCTCCTGCGCCTCCCAACGGCCAAACAGAGGGCGGACACTACGACGGCTTTGACTTCTCCTCGCCCACCTCCGACGAACCAACGACCAACGGCCACTTTGACGATTTTGCATTCCAGCCGCCCATGGTGGACGACATTCGCCTAGACACAAGCCGGGAAACTGGGCAGGATGCCGTGGGACGGCACTTGCTATACGAGACGGCCCTTCTCGACACGCAGGCGTACGAGGTACTAGACATCAACGAGGTTGACGAGCTAAAGAAAGAACATGCACGACTGCAATCACGAATAGAGGCCGCGAATCGCAAACTTGCCCTGGAGAGCAAGGTAAAGGATGCCGCCCACAATTTGCACAGGCTGTACTCGGCCAGCAAGAGACCGGATACCCCGCAGAGTCCAAATGACCCACGAAACGGCAGCAACACTCTTGGGGGCGGTCGAAGAAGGAATGGGAGCGGGTCTAGTCACGGGGGAGACACGCTGCACCAGGCGGAGGAGGAGCTAGYGCAGAGTATCAAGTCGGTCGACGAGTTGAATGAGCAGATCAAGACACTGTTGGAGAGGAGTCAGACTGTGGAGAGAAAGCTGCTTAGGCATACCGCGGCGGTGCTCGCGCAGCAGGCCAGTCAGGCAGCGGAGATCAGCACGGCGCGACCTACGAATGGCCTGCGCCATCTTTCAAGCGACGATGTGATAGGCTACGCACCGACCGATTTTGACGGCATACGGGACATCCTCCGCGGTATGCCAGACGCAGCTGCCACATCGGGCGACGTGCAAAAGATCCAAGACGAGAACGAGCAACATTTGGTCGATATGCAGGACCGTCTTGAGCAACTTAACGCCCAACTACGGGGTGTTATCGTCGAGGCCAGCCAGAATCGTGGCGTGCAACCCGCACCGGAGCCGCAAATAAGATCGTCAGACGATGTCAAAGATCGTATTGAAAGCATGCTTGCGGCGCTAGAGCGCAATGTTCGCGCAGCTGAGCAGGAGCAGAAAAACAGCACATCCCATCATGCTGTCGAGAGTCGTATGGGAGATTTGAATTCCCAGCTGTATCACATCATGCTCACTTCTCCCGACTCGGAAGTGGTCAGGGAGCTTGATGAGCCACCAGAGGTCACAGGTAATGGCTACGAGCATCAGCTGCATTATCTACAAGAGAGCGTGCTCACCATGGACAAAATCATACGGCAACACAAAGAGGATCTGCAGAATGCAAATGCGGCGAGCGGTGGGGCATTTGCAGCAATCGACGCTGCACAGTCCGAAGCCTCTGCTAAAGCGCTGAAAGCGGCCGAAATCGAGACTGTCATCGCAGGCCTTTGGGAACTTGTAGAGTCCGAAGGATCGTCCGCTCCGCGCGAAAATGACGCCGTGTCCCCAATCACGCCCATCCGGGAAGACTTTTCTCTGCAAGCGTTCAGCGCGCGGGTGCAGCATCTCTGCGACGTCGCCAGAGGATCCAAAGAGCAGCAGGACATCCTGCGCCGACAGATCCAGCAGCAACGAGACCTCAACGGAAAATCAGACATGGAGAAACACCGGGAGCTAGATGAGCTTCAGACTCGCTTCGAACAGCTCACAGCTGCATACGATGCCACCCAGGTTGACCTCGCAACTAGCATGGCCAGTAATGAGCAAGCTGAGCGAGAGGTTATCGAGTCTCGGGGCGAGATGCAAAATGTGATGAACGAGCTCGAACAGATGCGAAAAGCCTTTGACGAGAATCAAGCAAAGCAAAAAGACGCAGATTCTCGACATGCGCAATGGTCGGCTGAAAGGTCTACCGCCGAACAAGCACACGCAGACCTTCGAACCGAGATGGAGAGCCTGGAGTCCGAGGTCGTTCGTCTTACCACTGAGCTTACAATGGCAAAGGCCGATCTTGACGGCGCATACGGTACACGGCAAGAGCGTAAGAAGGAGGCTGGTGTCGCTGCGCAAGACATGGAGGCGCTTGAGAAACTCRAGGATCAAGAGATCGAAGCGTTGCGTAAGAATCAAGCCGATCGCACAAAGTTACTTGAGACGGAACTGCAAGACATGATGGAAGAATTCCAAGCCATGACAAGAGAGAGCTTAGAGCTTGAAAAGGAGCGTGCCCAGCTCGAGGGTCTCATCGATGGACTGAGAGAAAGGGTTGATCAGCTTGAGCAACAGCTTGCAGACGAGAGGGTGCAAGCCATTGGTGTCAAGCCATCTGGTGGTAATACGGACCCGTCGCCGAAGGAGAGCACAAGCGTCATGGTCTTGAGACAGGAGTTCAAGAGGATGATGAGAGAGGCGCGAGGGGAAGGCATACGTGCTTTGAGGGTGAGTGGTCCTGATACCTTCGACACGGCGCATGTCTTGCTAACGTTTGTGATCCAGATCGAACAGGAAGAACGCCGCAAAGTCGAGGCGGACCTCCGACGGTATCGTCAGGCGGCCGGTCCCCTTGGGAAACAAGGCCTCGTCACGGCTCCCAGTCCGAGAAGTGCACACAGTCGCACAGGGACTCTTGCTAGTAGCAGCGGCAATCGGGAGAGTGCTCAGACTCTTACTCCCGTCACCAATCTTTATGCAGCTCCGCAGTCGGCTACAGCAGGTTGAGATCTCCCTGCCTGAAATACACTATTACACATACTACACTGTTACATCACGATGCATGGCGAGGAAAAGTCTCCATTTGAAAATCATCATCACTTCTACCAATGTCTACCTACATTTTACAGATTCACGAATATACATGTTCAACGAGTTGCTTGCTGATTTAAAAATCTTAATTGAGTAGGTGAGTTCAAGCGACGAGGACACTGCTGTGTATGTCGTGAGATCGAAAGGAGGGTGCACGAGCGAACATGCCGCCTTCGGTGGTGCAAATCTGGGACTCATCCGATGCTTGATCTGCTCCCCGAGACGGACTTGCGCACGAAGAAGAGTGATACTTTACCACCGAGCTTGCACAGACGTACTGCCGCCATGGATGACGAGAGTAGAGGAACCTACGCCTTGGAGGCCTGCTCACAGCCACAGCCTGTACAACAACGACGGTTCGATTTGGCATTGCTGGGAGTTGTGATCAGTCATGGGTTGAAGCCTGGACGGTTGCGGGATCGAATGATGGGGAGTGTCTGGGCCAGCAAGGAATCCCTTGCACGGAGCAGTCCAATTGTGATGATGGAAGAAACGACCGGCCTCTGCGGAAACCGAGTTTGACCAATGTCACGCATATTGAATCTTCGATCATATTGCTTATCGGATCCTCGCTCTGCTCTTATGGCTTCCTGTACGCCGGCGGGTAACTTGAGACTCACGGGGACTTCTCGCTCGCGACATGCCAGCTCGAGGCTTGGAATTGGGAAGGCACTACATCCCAAAAGGCAACATCTTCGAATTGCAAGCTTACTCTCTACATCGCAATCCAAGATTGTGGTCTCAGTCACTCGAGTACGTTTGGTTTCTATCTCTTTTGCTTATATTCACATATACTCATCGGTCCATAGATTCAAGCTTATCCGCTGGATCAACGCAGATGGAAACGGCAAAAATCGACACCCTATGCGCAGCAGCCAAATTAGTTTGAAGTACCTTCGGCCTGGATCTCGTGTGTGTCTGGGACAACATATCGCCTGGAGTGAGGTGAACTTCGTCACGCAACCCCGCAATTTCTTCGGCAGTGTCCCCAGGCGAGGCTTGCTCCATCCACGGCACCTAAATGTATAGAGATGGATAATCTCTTCCTGATTATGCCCAAGGGACATCGTTGAGAGGTTGTTGGTGTGAGCGTTGAGATACAAGACCGATAGGAACAGAAACAACAGGTCATCAATTCCTATACCCATTCATCTTCTCACAATGTCTTCCAAGCAATTCCTTGCCCCCTATCTCTCACAATAAAGTATTCACCAATTACATCCTTACTCCACTTCCGCTAGACACTTTTCCACTCTAAGCATCCTCCTCCCACTCCTCAACTCTAAATTCCCCCAACGAATACTTCCTAGCAAACTCCTCGCCACTCATCCCTCCCTCCCCTTCATCACCCACCCGATCCGCATCCCTCTCAAACCCTTTCATCTGCACCACACTTTCGGGAACTAAATACCCCACCCCATCGACCTCGATAGAAGACTTTCCTTCTTCGTCTGTGGCAACATAGTTAGGAATCGGCGGGGAATTTTCTAAAGCTTCATTGATGATTTGAATTCCTTCTGGTGTGATTTTGCCGTGCGAGTCGGAGTGGGAGCGCATGACGCTGCACATGATTTGTTGGATGGGATGCTCTATGGGAGTGGTGTATGAGGTATTGTTGTTGTTGTTGTCGCTTTCTGCGGATTGTTGGTTTGGGTTTGGGTCCGCGGATTTTAAAGGAGTAGCGGTAGCCGTCATGGCTAGGAGGGCGAGAGGAATTGATCGCATGGATGGGTTTGAGGGCTGGGGTCTTTCTAGCTGGAAATTTTGATGTGATGGAAGGGATGGCTGTTCAGTGGATGTCGTTATTGTCGTATCTGTCTCATAAATTCCTGTTGCCTGCTGTAGAGGCATACTAGTTAAACTCAACTTCACCTCGGGCAAAAGTCAACCATTGAAAAACATGACGCCAATCAGGACTGTAGACTTCGTAATGAGCCTGTCGGATCTGATGTATGAGGTCTACTGGAAGTTGCGTGATGAAGCAACCTAGCCACCACTCCTGTAGCAGGAAGAGCAAAAGTTCAAACGCGCGAAAATGTGGTATCCATGACGAAAAGATATGACCCGCAACGCCCAAAGTCCACGCCATGCCATGCCATGCCATCAGGGAGCATCATTGTCATCCCTTCAATACGAGAAGCTGGTGCCCAAATGACGAGCGAAGAGACTGTCCCAAGCCCTTCTGTTCAAATCGCTGCGTGTCTCGCAATCGCAGATGAAGAAACTCCAGCAATCAAAGACATTACTGTCCGCGAGCAACATTCTGCCTCGCCTGTAAAGTCAATCAATATCAGTAACCAGGTCTCATCATTTGAATGGACGCGGAGCTCGCGAATAACTTACCTTCATCATCTCGATCCTCGCCTTGAGATTTTGCGTGACCTCGGCTGCCCGTCTCCAGCTCTCGACTCCGTTCTCGCCCTGGCTTCTTCCAAGTGCGCTGCTGCCACTTACACTCCTCGCGCTCTCATGCTCCTCCGCAGGCGTTGCACGTCCGGAGGAAGCTCCATTACTCATAGGTCTGGAAGCCTGGGACGACGGACGTTCTGCATAACCGCCTCTTAGCTTAGCACCTTCCTCGGCATCGCGATAGTTCTCCTTACCAAAATCTCCATTGCCACCATTGTAGCCGTCGATGCTAGCGTACTGCCTGCTACCACCATACGGCCTCGAATTGTAGCCTCTTGGACTTGAGGGCCCGTTGAGTGTCGAATCGATTGGACTGTCTCTGCCAGCTTGGCTTCTGCCCAATCTTGTGATTTCCCTCTTGAGTCGATCAATCTCCTTGCTGAGAGAGTTTGCCCGATCCTCCGCAGCTTCCGCATCACTTCTTGCGCGTACCAGTTGCGTCTCTTTTGCTTTGATCTGGAGAACATCTCTTGTGTGATCTTCAATGAGCTGTGCATTCTGAACTTGCAGCTCGGCAACTTGTGAGTTCAGCTTGTGTTTTTCGGTCCGCAGATCCGAGGCGGATCCACGCATGTATTCGATTTCTTGTCGTAAATCAACCAGTTCCTGCCGCTCGATGTTGCTCAGTGCTGACGAGGCGCTACGATCAGGCGAGTATCGTTGGGGAGGTGGAGATGTGGCCGCCGCAGCGGGCTTGCCCAATGGACGGCCAGCGAGCCCTCTGCCCATCGCTTTGGGTGTTGCAGGGGGTGGTGCGTCCTCCACATATACTCCTTGCCGTTTAGGAGAAGCAGTTGCTGTGGAGGGCGCTTTAAGTCCTGGTTTTTGTAGACCTGTTCCAGGCGCTTTCAGGCCAGTTCCAGGAGCTTTCAGGCCACCGGCAGTTTTGCCGACAGGTCTGCTTGTCGGTCGCGGTTGGAGAGGAGCGTCCTCGACAAGCGGAGGAGTGACGGCTCTCGCGGGAGCCTTCTTCACGCCACCAGCCGCCGGCCGCTTCGATCCTGGAGCTGGTTTCCTGCCCGCCGGCGCTGCTGCTTTGGGTGGAGGAGCGGCCTTCGGCTTCCACTTCACCTTCACCTCTGATGCATCCATGAACTCCTTGATTTTGCTCTTGCGAATGTCATCCAGTCCCTCCAGATGTGCCAACATGTTCCGGTCGCCCATGATCTTCCACAATACGCCCAAGACTTCAGCACCCGCATCTCTCAATGGGGCTGCGCTTTCAGTAAGGAGTTTCTTGGTGCCCTCCGCAATCTCCTTGGTCTGTTCAGGTGTCGGCGCTTCCCTTGCCATCTTCAAACTTCTCGCGAGGAATTTGGCGGAGTTCTCCTTGACCTGTGGATTCTTCGATTTCAGCGCTTCGAGGACGTCTGCTGTAATGTCACTTAGACCGGTCGCGAGGAAAACAGCATCAYAAGCGGCGGCAATCGCATCCGTGACAGTGACCTTCTTCTCCTTGAACCGCTCCAGCATAGATGCTAAGATTGTGCTCCTGTACTTGCTGAAGGACTTTCTAAGACCTTTTGCAATGGCTTCCACGACGTTGGCGGCGACTGTAACGACAGCGATGTTTGCATCCTTCATGCTCTTCGCACACCCTCGAATGATTTCATCAAAGCTTCCCTCTTGGATCGCAGGGTGGTTCACCGCAGCAAACGTCTCGTCCAAAGCCTCCTTTCTGTCTTTCCACTTTGAACTGGCCAATCGGTCACCAAAGTCGGCGGGAACCTTGGCAAAAACATCAACAGCCTCGAACTCTGGCTCAAGGTCAATGGCTGCCTCCTCTTCTTCCTCTTCTTCTTCTGCAACCGGTGCGGCGGCCGCAGCTCGCTCTTGTGCGGCCTGTTGGGAGCGCAACAATCTCTCTGGCTTTGRCATTGGCTCCGCCTTGACGGGCTCAAACAGCTTGTCCAAGTCCTTTTGCTGCACCTCCTTCAGCTCATTCCAAAACAGCGGCTTCATGGCCTCCCGTAACCAGCGGTACATCTCCACTGTGAGATTTTGTCCCTGCGCTCGCACATTCTTATCCGCATGACCGTAGATCTTGGGTAGCAGCTTGAGCACAGGCTTTGGCTCGATCGTCTTACATCCATAGGCGTGGTAGATGTTGGCGAGCGCTTCTAGTGTGGCGACGATAATCTTGGGTTGCTTGTGCGCAAGGTAGGGTAGAAGGTCTTCGATGATGGGATCGGCCTTGTCCAGCTCGATCAACAGCATGAGGGCTTCCAAGGCACTCGCTTTCGCCGCCGGTCTTCCCGTCAGTCCTTTTTCCACCACTGGACCCACCGTCTGCCCGCGCGTCTTCTTCGCGCCATCCGTGCCTGCGGCATCAAGGAAGGCGTTGTATGCATTGAGCGCCTCCTGCTGTGCGGCAACATTGGAGTCGCCAACTGCCGCTTTCCAGATGTTGTTGTCGAAGGTGAATTCCTTTACGATTGGKTCCGACGGCTGTGCGGTCTTGAATTCCTTTGTCGCCGTCTCATAGCCGCCTTTGCGCGCTTTCCAGTTTTTGTGTGCAAATTGATCGGGCAGCGAGAGCTGCGCAAACTCTTCTCCCTCATCCGCCATGATCAAGTGTGGTGCGTGGTCGGTGGTGTTGTGTCGTTATGCAGCCCAAAAAATCGACGGTGTTCACTTTCGATGATGCCCGTCGTCCAGGAGACGAATGATGCCCAAGTCTGCCAGGCTTCTGTGCGCTTCTATTCGGCGCGGTCCTGTGCTGTTTGGGTCCGGATCCGGTCAGGAACTGCTGTCTTGTATGCTCAATCTCGGGGGGCAAAGTATGCACTGTGACGGTAGAAACGGCGAGCATGTAAACATACGGGTGATGGGAGTGTTTGGCACGTTATTTACACCCCGCGAAGTAAATCGGTCTTCGGAAAGATCCTCACTTTCGGGCCGGGATCCTTCAGTCACTTCACTTCCACGTCTTACCCAATCTCCTTAAAGACGCGCATTCCACGACGTTGTTTTCAAACGATGCAAAGGAAAGCAGAGTCAGGCCGACAGTTGTCTTCGGAGGCGCGTCTGGCTACAGCAGTTCAGGGGAATGAACAACCTTATCATGACCATGGATTCGGGACCTTCAACCGACCCGCTGTTGCTAGTCTAATCCCCCTCAAGCTACGCAGGTGGCCTTTCTTGCCTCGCCCAAAGGCATAGACTGGCGGTTATGTCTATCGCGGAGGAGGACTGCAGATGCAGATGTAGAGACTTCCCGAAGATCATGACCCTTTCATTCATCCCTTCCATCTCAGCAGATGAGAGATGAGGTAAGGTAAGGTAGTTGATGCTTGACGTGACATGCACTCTGAACATCGCATTCGTGCAAACGCGACGCATATTTCCACCAGGAAGCGCATCGCGGCCGTGTATCAATTCCAAGAAAACATCCCGATGAAACATGGGTCGAGGTGAGCGTGCTCGTGCCCCAACATTGGATGCCCCACCTTCCCCAAATAAATTGTAGGGTCGCCATTTCCGCAACAACGGACAAGACTGCGCCGGAGTTGATACATCTCTCCATACAGGACAGATTCTCGTCAGATACACGCCATTTGTTGAGAAGAGAAGGGGCTTCTTGCATGTTGCTGATATCCCCGTTGATGCACACACCGCCATTCCCACCATCGACCGATAATTCCCACCAACATCGCATTGCTTATTACAGCTGCCGAAGACATCAGAGCGGCGCATAAAAGGGAAACCCACTCGCCAATGCCACGGTCGCGATGAGCAATCTCTTGACATCACGACAGGCGGAGGAACTGTATGCACGCGACCTTACCCCCTGTTGCACGGCAGGACACTCGCTGATCGCATCGCTGACAGCCACAAGTCCCTCATTGCATATCTGCTTTCGACCGGCCATGAAAACAGTGCCCAAGTGTTGCGCGATGACTTGAACCTGCCTGAAACCGCTTTCGACCCTACGACGGCCAAGAAGTATGAGGGCCTACTTGAGAAGAAATGGACATCTGTCGTCCGCTTGCAGAAGAAGATTATGGATTTGGAGACGAGGCAAACACAGCTACAGCAGGAGTTAGACAATGCAACGCCCACATCGCTTGCGGCGCGGAAAAATCACGATCCTGCGACTTGGCTGCCACGGCCGCCCGCTCATCATACCCTTCAGTCGCATCGTCAGCCCGTAACATGCGTAGCCTTTCACCCGCTCTTCTCGAGCTTGGCTTCTGGCAGCGAAGACTGCACCATCAAGATCTGGGACTACGAGTTAGGCGAGCTGGAGCGCACTCTCAAGTCGCATACCAAAGCCGTGTTAGATGTGGACTTTGGAGGACCCCGCGGTAATACCCTGCTGGCATCCTGCTCTTCGGACTTGACCATCAAGCTGTGGGATCCTGCGGAGGACTATAAGAACATTCGCACTCTTCCCGGTCACGATCATAGCGTGAGCTCCGTGCGGTTCATACCCTCTGGAGCAGCGGGCGCACCGATGTCGGGGAATCTCTTGGCTTCCGCCAGCCGAGACAAGACGATCAGAATCTGGGATGTCACGACTGGCTACTGTATCAACACTCTCCGGGGACATGCGGATTGGGTGCGAAGTCTTTCGCCAACATTCGACGGCCGCTTCTTGTTGTCCACATCCTCCGATCAAACGAGTCGAATGTGGGATCTCAACCAGCCAGAAAGCAATGCTCAAAAGCAGACATTTCTTGCACACGAGCACGTGGTGGAATGCTGTGCATTTGCTCCACCATCTGCATACGCTCATCTAGCAAGTCTGGCAGGCCTGAAGAAGGCGCCTTCAGCCGGCAGTAGCGCAGAATACCTTGCGACAGGCAGTCGAGACAAACTCATCAAGATCCACTCTGCCAATGGACTCTGCATCAAGACGCTCACGGGACATGACAATTGGGTTCGGAGTCTTGCATTTCACCCTGCAGGCAAATATCTCCTATCCGGTTCAGATGACAAGACAATCCGCTGTTGGGACCTATCACAAGAAGGAAAATGTGTGAGAGTGATACCTGCTGCTGATCATTTCGTGACATGCCTAAGATGGGCGCCGAGTCTGTTCAAGGAACCATCCAAGGGGGAAACCAATGGTGGCACGCAGACCAATGGAAGCAAAGGGGACGATGCAGCGAAGGAGCAGATAAGGTGTTTGGTTGCTTGTGGGAGCGTTGACTTGAATGTGAGGGTCTTCAGCGCGTAGCGAGGAGATGGCAAGGCGTTGCGGTGTTGGTAGGAGGTACCTGATTGCATAAAGCGAATCTCCATTGCTGTTGCTCGACCGAACCAAGTCGCTGCCTTTTCAAGTTCATCTCAGCTCCGTTACCGCGGGACTTGAAATGATCCGCCGATTTGACCGGCATATGAAACGGATGGCAGAGCTTGGCGTTCTTGTCTTGAGTTCTCCCTCTGCCCATACATTCGTTGTATCCATCGCAGAACGATGACCGTTCTTTCAAAGCGAGCGATTCCGCTTACAAGCTATCTGTCGAATCAGACTACCAACTCTAATAATAATTCGAATCCCCAGATCCACAACTACAAGGCTGAATTTAACATTACGCAAGATCAGCCATGCAACTTTGTGCRAATCAGACCTCGGCACATATCCCCAACGGTTCACATGCCATCGACCCAAAGACCCTGCGTCTAGAATCAAGCCTCCTGGATCCTGTTGCCATTCATTTCAATGCGACCGCACAAATTGATGGGCATTCACCCATTTTCACCCGCCGAGATGAGACGTTCCGACGGTAGAGCATTCAAATTTAATGGAACAAACAGGACCAACAGATTGACTACCTCGAGGCTCTAACGAGAGTTCTTCGAGACGAATACAGCAAGTGCTTACTGTAAACAGAGTTCGCCGCCAACTAACAGGAGATCTCACTTACTACTGTGGCGTAGTAGTCCGCAACGCACAAGGAGCACGCCACGCTACGAATGTGATCAATGTCATCCACTTCCACTCCTGGATTTGAGGAAAACACACCCTGTCAACGTCCGTCATTGGTTTCAGTCTCAGATTACCGGCATAGCACGACTCAATGACACGCTGAAAGATGCGAACACTATCACTCTTCGCGACTGCAGCGTCGCTGATTGCTGCAGTCGCGGGCGCTGGATCACGGGAACATGATGGAAGAGAATCACCAGCAAGCACAAAGCCTCTCAGGATTATGGTCGTTGGAGATTCCATTACTCACGGCCACGAAGGCGATTTCACCTGGCGTTATCACATCTGGGAATGGTTTCGGGCGAATAATGTCTCTGTTGACTTTGTCGGGCCATACAAGGGCATGTCAATTGGCCCACACGCGACTTTTCCATGAATTCTAATCGATGACAGGCASAATCGATGTTGGTCATCCCTTGCCTCCACAGCCGCCGTATGTGATTGGGGATGAAGCCCCCCCGCTATTTGGCAAGGCGCGGATTCCCTGGGGATATGCTGAAGCAGTTCCCAAAGACTTCGATTCTGATCACTTCTCAACCGGAGGCTACAAGGCTCAATTGGCTAAAGAGGTGATTCGCGATCTGGCGAAGCAGTATCAGCCCGAACTGGTTTTGTGCTTGATAGGAATCAATGACTTTAGTGTGTATTCATGCAATCCTCCGAACATTGACATGCTGACTTTGTGTTATAGTCTGGTCATTGGACTCGCCTGAAGGTGAGTGATATGAAGGCTGACCATGCCGCATCAAGCTGACGCATTGTGACTGTTTCTAGGTCTGCTGGACAGTACAAAAACTATCATAGAGGAGATTCGCGTTGTGAACCCTCGCGCAAAGTTTGCAGTTGGTAATGTATGTATTACACGCATATACATCGAGCTAGTGTTGCGATTGCGCTGACTTTACATGCAGGTTGTACACAGAGGGTTCAGGGATGCCGCGCTTGATGAAAGGACCGACAAGTTCAACCCACTACTCGCAAAAGAAATCCCTAGCTGGAGCACAAAGCAGTCACCCATTCATTATGTCGACGTAGCATCAGCATACTCTTGCGGACCTGACCATCCTCATTGCCCAGCCGCTTTCGATCAGGTGTGTATTATCAGTAGTTCCAATCTCAACAGCGGCTAATTCGCCTGCAGTTACATCCTAGCGCTCTGGGAAATTATCAAATCGCACAGGTCTTTGCACAGACTTTAAGTAAGTGCATTAAGATCGAAGCTTAGACCGGATGRCATGCTGACGTTTCTCGCAGTCGACAAATTCGACATTGGCCACGAGACTCTCCATATACCTGCCGTGATGCCCATAAATCGGGTCTTCCGAGTTCCCAAGAATTTAAAAGCCGAATCATCACCAACAGGTGTCAAGGTGACCTGGGACCACAACTACGGCATGACATCCTACAAAGTGATGTGGAGAACAGGAGTACAGCCATGGACTGAGCAGCACGTCGAGATGAATCGTTTCGATACCATCACTGAGACGGCCGGTACATTGTATCAATACAAGATTCGTGCATGCCATGGCGATCGGTGCAGCGCATTTTCTGAAGTTGTCGAGGCTGTTTCGGATCGGCACACTGCTCCCCCACCGAGGGACTTCCATATGGTCTCAGAAAATAGTCAGTTCCGGGTTTCCTGGTCACCGCCGGAGAACAGTAGTAATTGGAACATCACCATGTACGAGATCTCTATGCGGAATATGGCAGAGACCAACTGGAACTCTGTGGGATCTCGCCGGTTTTCAGAGACGATCACTGGATTCTTTGGACTCCCAAAAGGTAGCATATGGTCCGTTCGAATGGCTACGTGGACGCATCCAGAAGGCAAAGGACTGTATGCCTATACACGGCCAGTCGTGGAAGGTGGTGGAAAGCCAGAACAACCCAAGAACTTGCAGGCGAAATACACAACCCACACCTCCGCCTCTCTGACATGGAACGCTTCTGCCAACGCCGCTGCATATCTGATATACTACCGCAGCATCGGTGGTCAGCGCCCTGGACCATTCATGACGACCGGTGATATGGTCATGGGTCCCCTGCCTCAAACAACAGTCCAAGGTCTGGTTCTCGGAAGAGGAGCATTTGAATTCTGCGTGACGGCCGTGAACGGCGATGCGGAGTCGAAGGCAGAATGCGGGACTCCGGGAGCCTCGAACATGAAGTGGCATCCGGTGGATGTGTTGGGATCATTGACTATGAATTCCACATTGTGGGTTTGTGCACTGTTATTGGTTGTCATCTTTTTGCTTATGGCGCGAAGGAGACGCGGAGCCTGCTCTATTCGATAATGAACAGCAAAGGAACAGAAGGACTAGTGGAGATCTGTTGCAGGCTGAGAGTGAAATCTACGATACCGTAGGGTCAATTAAATGTAATGTAGTACGATCAATTCTCAAGGTCCTTCCTCATATATATGTATCTGATGACAGGGATCTGTCCGCTAGCGTGTGGGGTATGTTTTCCCAAGACGGAAGTCACATGCCAATGCTGAACGGGAGAGTTCTGGCTTGGCTTGGCTCACCTTATCGCTGCTCGCCTATCTACCCGACTTTGACCTCACCCTACCTTATGCTACTCATTTGCATATTCCCTACTCGACTTCACATCAGCGATGATTGAGTGAAGTCACTCGACGAAGTTTATGGGGTGACTCAATCTGACCTTCACTTCGACCACCACATACACCTCTGTCGTTACAATACCATGAAACATCAACAACACCAGCATCATCAACCATGACTCTACCAATGATTCTTCTAGCAGCTGCTATAGTAGCCCTGACGATACTGATCTACAAGTTTCTGATCTACCCAACTTGGATATCACCTCTATCCCGCTGTCCGAATGCTCATTGGTCCTCTGCGATTTCACCACTTTGGATTCTCTATCACAGACAGCAGCAAAAAGACACACCTACGGTCCATGCAGCTCATACTCGTCTGGGACCGGTGATACGACTTGCACCGAACGAGTTATCCGTCAATTTGGTTGATGGGGGTATCCGCACAATTTATAGTGGAGGGTTTGAGAAGGGAGAATGGTACGTACGGAATCTTTGAAGTGAAGTGGTGGAGGACGCCATTTGCGATATCTCTTGCCTCTTTTCAGCGTAAACAATGCTGATTTTGATTACCTCCAGGTATTCGAACGTCTTTGGGAATTATGGCGTGGAGCCCATGTTTGCTATGGAGTGCCGCACTGAACATTCCCAGCGAAAGCGTATGGTCTCCAACGTCTATGCCAAGTCGACACTTCAGAGTAGTCCTGCTCTTACTAAACAGACGGAGATCATACTTCGGGATCGACTATATCCTAGGATGAGAGGTGCCGCGCAGAGAGGCGATGTAATCGAGCTTTACGATGTCTTTTCTGCTGTGACGATGGTAAGCCGAATTCYCAAGTTTGGTTCCTCCCAGTTCTGACACAATTGCAGGATTTCGTGGCGGCTTATGTGTTTGGTATGAAGCACAGTTGCGACTTCATCACTGATGTTCCGGCTGGAGTCAAGTTCTTTGAAGACTTCAAGTCGAGACAGAGGTACACCTTTTGGCCACAGGAGTTGCCAAACTTCACCAGGTGGATGGAGCATTTGGGCCTCAAGTGGCTGCTAGTGCCAAACTGGGTGGCGTCAAGCAATTTCAGTATTGAAGATTGGGTGATGGCAATGTGCAATAAGGCTGAAGCTTCCCTCAAGAGAGGAGATCATCTGGAGCCGCAAGACACCCCTACTGTAGGTCTCACCCAGTTGTCAGGAATCGTCGCTCGTTTTACTTACATTTTCCCCCACAGGTATACGCTCAACTGAGGAGCACATTCATCAAGTCCGCGCAACAGTCGTCCGGGAAAGAAGAGTCAACCGACGACATCCTTGATGAAGTCAAACTGCACATTGCCTCCGAGTTGGTTGATCACACACTCGCTGGGTACGACACAAGCAGCATAACTCTCACTTGGATGGCATGGCAGCTCAGTCGGCCGCAGAATCTTCACTGGCAGCAGAGACTCCAGCAAGAGATCTCTACGCTTCAGGGCAGTCTCGATGCGAAGAGCATAGAGTCTCTTCCAGTACTGCATGCGGTAATGATGGAGACACTTCGTCTCCACGCTGCGATCCCTGGCAATCAACCTCGAGTCACTCCAGCTTTACCTGCCGTGACCTCACTTGGAGATCCGGAGGCGGGGATAGTCTACAAGGGGCTTCCTCCAGGCACACGAGTTCAAGCTCAGGCGTGGTCGCTGCATCGTAATCCAGAAGTCTTCCCAGAGCCAGATGAGTGGAATCCAGCTCGCTGGCTTGATGCGGGCGAAGAACAGCAGCGAGAGATGGGACGATGGTTCTGGGCGTTTGGATCCGGTGGTAGGATGTGTGTTGGATCCAATCTTGCGATGCTGGATATGAAGGCCACTATGGTGGGTCTGTGGGGTTGCTTCTCGACGGAGATCGTGGATGACAAAGGGATGGTTCCAAACGGTGGGTACATGGCGGAACCGTTGGGTGTGGGRCCACATGGCGTGATGGGCGTAGAGTTTGGCAGGAGCTTCTTGCGGTGTCGGTTGCGAGAAGTGAAGAAGATGTAGTGACGGGCAGTTTCCAGTAGAGACCAGCAGAGGGTGACTCCGGTGTCTGTTGTTATTTCAAGATCTGTCGTGCCCTCCCGCTGCACCTCCGCCACTTTTCATCCCCTCAATACTTCGGAATCTTTTCCTCYCCACGTCAACGTCAACAACATCGCCATCATCACGCCGTACCTGCTCACATTCACGCACGTCTGACCARAACAGCTGCTAATCATTGATTGTAGTTACAGTAACGCTCAGCGAGCTCGCGCTCCCAGACGGGCCAAACATCATCAAGCATTCCCGCCGGAATCCTGCATCACAAAACAAGACTGCATCAATGGCAAGGCACAATGCCTCCCGCCGTCGGCGGGAGATCAAGAACCATCAGCTCGGTGGTCTTCCTGGCTTGCGCCCGAAGGTTCTTCGCGCCACAAAGGCAATGATTCGTTACACCGCAGCAGAGCTACGAGAGATACATGCGGAGCGACCAGATGAGATGCCATGGCATGTGAACAAGATCCTAGAGATACAATACATCATCACAGGCAAGCCTGCCAGGCAGGCGAGTGCGGAAAAGCAGATCAAGGATGCCAAGCTTAAGGCCGGAGCCAGGCAACATGACCGGCCGCAGTGTCTCCAATGTGCAAAACTAGCGTATTGGGACCTCGACTTCTGCGGGAGTTGTCTGGTCGCGGAGGCAAGACCGAGGAAGCTAGAAGAGCAGGAGAGGCGAGCCAAAGAGAAGGAGAGGCGAGCTGAAGAGGAGAAGAGGCGAGCTGAAGAGAGAGTCAACCGGAGAGTCAATGTCCGGACGCTTGAGTTACTTGGCCCCACGGCTCGCGGATTCTGCTATGCCACCGGTGTGACCGCGACAATCATGCATTCGATGCTCACTCGTCACGGCAAACAATCTCGAAATCCGTCATTTCGTCAACACGACCCCTCTCAAGGCGCGGAATGATCGGGGGCCGGTAATGCAAGGAGGCCTTCAATATCCCATGGCATACTCGGGTCAAGATTACCTTCCAAGAAGAAATCCATGTCGGTGGTGTTCCACTCAAACCCTGAGGTAGCATCCAMTGGGCCTGACACTTCAAGCATGGTACTAGATTCATCTCCACTCTCCGGAGCAGATACGTTTGCGTTCAATTCAGCTGTTTCATCCGTATCTCGTAGAATCTTTGCGGCCAGCTCTGATACAAAGGCTGCCGACCAGAACATCGTCCCAAGTGACAGTAAGTGCCGATTGCTTTGGTCAAGTCGCCTCCTGGCACGATTACGGTGACTTGCAGTCTTACAGTGTTTATAGTCGCGGTACGCTGCGCTCAGTGCTAAGCTAACAGCGTACGGAACAAAGGGTAGTAAGACCAGTCTTTCCAATGTGTTTTCCTCCATGATGGAGTTGATCTGTAAGGCAGAAGAGACCTGTCGCGCATTTCGAGCCAAAAAGCCTTGTGAACTTGATCYACTCTTGTGTCTGCACGATAGTATCCCGACAGCATGGTAGAACAACTCTATAGTGCTCAGCATGTCGTCAGGCAGATTGAGAGCGCCGCACTCCGTAACGATTTCTTCGAACGTTGGGAATTCGAGATCAGGAATCTCTCTTTCTACTGCCGTAGGTCTATAGAGTGCAATTGTCTTGTCAAGTAGCATTGCGATGCGAACCAAGGCTTGAAATCCGGGACTCTGAGATTTCAAGCAATCTTGTGGGCGCTTTCCCATATCTGTTTCGTGAATAAAGATTGGACGTCCTTGAATTGCTGCGTGAAGTCTGTCGATGGACCAGATGTAGCAGAAAAGCCCGGCGACCCTTTGATCTCGGGCTTGGTCTTGTGGTAAGTGGATTCCAATCGTGTAGGCTAAGTGTACGGCGCGTACAAAGAATTGAGATGTCAGATCGATGCTTTCAGGGCCGTATGTGATGAGTGACATGGCAACCAAGGCTCGAATGACGATGGTCTTATCCTGTATGAGGGAGAGCTCGATTGTAAGCCGCATAGCTCCGACAAGCGTGCGTGCAAATTCGGCAGGGGAGCATATTCCGTCTTGACTTGGTAACCGTAGGTGCTCGGCCACAGCTGGGTTTAGGGATGCTAGAATACRAATGATCTGTTCTTGTATGATCCTTGCGGGGCTTCCCGATGGGGAATTACGATATTGGCCCGTATCAATAGCCGGTAAGATAGGATCGATATTGTCAAAGTAGAACTTCTCCAAGGCTTGAAAGTGCTCTCCAAGCGGTCGCCTATCTAAAGCCAACTCCTCGATCAAAGGTGCTAGACGCTCCTGAGCAGGCCGTGATGCAATGTGCAACAAGCTTGAGGGAGTAAACATATCGCGGCTGTCTGCCGGTTTTGATGATTGTGCATCATCATCATGCCAGACGCCAACATTGTTTCGCAGAGGTTCGTTCGGAGTGGATCCTGATAAGAGCTCGACATCTGGATTCAGGTCTCCTATGAATCGAGAATGGCCTGGTTCGCTAAGAGAAGTTGATGGTCTTTCATCAGAAGTTCGAATTCTCTTACGTGGTCGGACGGAGTCGGCAGGCTGTTCTACATAGCGGGACACCGCGGCGTCAACGATGGGCTCTGGTGCATTACTGCCATGATCATTCCCAGAAGCTTGACGGGATGATGCGAGTAATGTGTCTGGCTTATGGGTGCATCGCTTCTTCTTTCTACGACAGGCCTCGCAGGCCTGTACGGCAATACGTCTTGTGCCGTTGTCCAAGTCCTCATTATCTGGGACGAAACGTAGGGTGGTGAACAATGGCTTGTCCATGAAGATGTGAAAGTGAGAGAGTGGCAGCTCACTTGCCTGGCTTCTCAACATTGCCGCTAACCTCTTTTGGTTAGACGCGCATCGGAAGTTGCTGCCTCTCCACATCCCGCCCCTTTTCAAAACATTGCAACAACACTGGCATTTCAGAAATACTCAAGATCGCTGGCTACCAAGATTGCATTTTTGGGGAGCGAATGCAGTGGAGCCACGAGTATCATAGACCTACTTACAGTACCGCAGATCACCCCGGTCAAACTCCAGCCCTTCAGCGATCACCACTCCCGAATGCTACYATCAGGGCCATAAAACTCCTTGCACTGCCATGGCTCCGTCTCAGCAGCAATTCTCCGAATCATCTCCTCATCAATATCGATTCCCAACCCAGGCCCAGTGGGAGCTTCCACATATCCCTCCTTGATATCGAAAACGGATTGATMTTTAAGATACGTATTGAGATCGATATCTCCAGCTTCCGTATTGTAATGCATCCCAAGGGACATCTCCAGGATAACAAAGTTACTGGTTGAAAGTCCAACATGTAGTGATGCCGCGAAGGCGATTGGTCCAAGGGGACAATGCGGTGCAATGGCCACGTCGTACGCTTCCGCCATGTTTGCGAGACGCTTCGTTTCGGATACGCCGCCGGCATGTGCAATGTCGGGTTGCAAGATGTCAATGAGGCCGTCTTCGAGGAACTTTTTGACGTCCCAGCGGGTATACAATCGCTCGCCTAGGGCTATTGGAATCGATGTCATTCCGGCGAGCTGCTTTAGAGCTTCTGGGTTCTCTACAAGTATGGGTTCTTCGATGAAAAGCGGCCTGTGAGGTTCTAGAGCTTTGGCGAGCTGCTTAGCCATCGCTAAGAGACTGTTAGTGAGTGATTTGTGATTGTCAAAGACGTTGACATACGCTTGTGCAGTCTGCCGTGGAAGTCGAGCCCAACATCAAGGCCAAGAGCTTTGACCGTCTTCAGTCGTTCTACTGTTGAGTCGAGAATGGATGGTTTGTCCAGCCAGTTTACATCTTCTGTGGCGTTCATCTTCACGCAAGTCAAACCCTGGGCTTTTCGAACTTTGCTGCGCAAATTGTTAGTTGTTGCGGCGATGTGAACACTACGAGACAATACCCACGCAGCAGCTTCAACATCAGCTGGTCTATCGCCTCCGATCCAACAGTACACTTGACACTTCGATCGAACAAGTCCTCCGAGCAGTTCGTACAATGGGACATTCAATCTGCGAGCTTGACCAGAAGGTCAGTCTTGCATCTCTATACGATAGGAGAATGTCAATACCTTTAAGATCCCATAACGCTATATCGATGCCGGACAATGCAGACATGAAGACCGGGCCTCCACGATAGAACCCAAGCCGCCATATCAGCTGCCAGATATGCTCAATGTTACTTTGACATTCGTCAGCACAAAGTTTGTCGTAGCTAGAAATACGATCATTCACTTGGCTTCCAACCCAACGACTCGAACGATAATTTCATCCAGAGCTCCTTCAACAGCCAAATCATGGCCTTCAAGAGTGCCCTGGTCGATAATCAGCAAATTGAATTCTGGCAGACGGAAGGATAGCAAACACCGACCTCTCCCCATCCAACTCTTCCCTCGTCGTCCGTGATCTTAACGAAGAGCCATCGAGGCTTGACGCGGAAACGCTCAACTGACTTGATCTTAGCCATGGTCCGTGAATGTTGTGATACTTTCAATGATGTGTTCTGCAAGAAGGAGATTGGACAGGATACTTCCCATCCACTTCTTGACGTACTTCGGGTATAGCTGTTCCTCGTCGGGATGGTGCGGGAACTGTTGTGGGGCATACGCGGAGTCGCCAATACTACCTCGTCAGAGCTGTTTCCCCACTTGTGAGTGAGTGGGGGTCACATTTGGGGTACGTACCTTGTCCGCTGTATAGCAAAGCTCAACGACATAACGATGGAAGTTTGGGATCGGAATCTTGTAGAATAAGATTGTACTGCTAATTCCAAGATCTATCGCATCGTCTCTATTGTCTAAAGCGATGAATTGGAAACAAGAAGGCGCAAACACCCCCGCCCGGACATCTCTCTACAGCATATATCTGAACCCAGCAGCCTGCTGCCGCAAAGTGGGACCACTCTTCCCCATCTCCTCCCCTCGGTCCAATTTCGAATTTTGTCGACGCAAATACAGGAAACTCACAGTCGCCATACCAATCGCAACGACTGCAGCGCCGAGATTAACCGCAAAAGCAGCCACATAGCGTGGAGAATCATAGTAAAGATATGCAGTCCATACTAGATTATCGTCAATGGATGCGTGAATTCTGGAGATGTGGTGATGAGACTTACTGTTCGGCGTATTGCAAATGCAATTGATCAATGCGATTGACGCGGCGCGTTTGACTGCAGGCTGGGACAGACTGCTGGAGATCCAGGAAAGTTGGACAATGGAAGAGGAGTAGAAGGAGGCTGGCATGAGCATCATTGCAAAGTCTGTACATGCACTGTGAGTTGAAAGGTTGTTTGGGTGGGTATTTTGGCAACTTACAGCGAGCTGCAACGTTGAGTGAGGATACCGCGATGATGTTTGCTACTACTGTGATGGTGAGTGGGAGCACGATGTGCAGGTATCGCTCTTTTCTCTGTTCGGAGTTAACTTTGAGTGATGCTTCACAGAATGTCCTTGGACATTACCTTGTCGCTATCGAAGCCAACGATAAGCATGCAAATCACGCAGAGTATAAATGGCGGCTGTGGAAGTCATCAGCATCATATTACACTTTCATCCAGTGCTCCAACTCACGGCGGTGAGACCATATGATGCATTGCGGGTGAATCCTAAACCATCAACCACAGTGGGAAAGAAGTTGTTCACTGCAGCGGCCGTGTACGTCTAGGAACTCAGTCAGCGCATACAGGACGTTCATGAGTGATGGTTGATCCTACGGCATAGAGCGTTCCCATCATCAGCCACGTCTTCGGATCGTAAAACGCCATGAGAAACCCCTGTTTCGCCGTAACCTCAGACGCATTATCCTCTTGCTTCTGGTCACTCTGATAGTTCCATCGCAACCACTCATGTTCAAGATCGCTCATTCCAACAATATTGCTTGGCGAATTGGGGAGGTAGGTTGCGAAGATTAGAGCGAATCCGACAGTGGCAACGCCCTCGATGAGGAAGAGCCTATAGCAGAAAGTCAATAAAGTCAGTCTGCATTCTCAACCATACTCAATGAATGACCTACCACCGCCAACCTGCGAAACCATGCTTGCCATCAAGCTCCGTAATTCCGATTGCAAGTAGCGTACCGAAAGCATTTCCCAGCTGGCTTCCGCTGTATAGGATGGCCGTACGGAAAGCGATCTGGCGGCGATTGTAGAACATGCTAAGGTAGTAGAATGCCCCGGGGAAGAATGCCGCTTCTACGAGACCTAACATAAAGCCTGCGGAATGAGTCAAATATTGTCAACAGAACACCCCACGAGGTCATTGCACTCACGACAGGCCAGAAGACCTCCAAAGCTGTGGACGACTGCGGTGCACGCCGACACTATTCCCCACAAAGCTACAGCGGCGCAGATGTAAAGTCCCGGCCACTTGATTTTGCTCACGACGAGGTTGGAAGGGACCTGCATAAGGACTTAAGGTGCTCAGCTCGTGTCAAGTGTACAGAAGCTGACAAACTCACTATACCCAACGAACAGGATGCTGACGACAGTGTTGTATTGGGTGATGGAGAGACCTAGATCCTCATTGATTCCCGCTAGTTTGGCCGCAGCGATGTTCTGTCTGTCTGGGTCTCATCAGTCTTGGTCGTACTGTATGCCCCAGTATCTTACCAAGATAGTTTAAAATGTACATGATGACCAGGGCGGGCATGACGACAAGATCCATCTTCATCGTTGTTCTGTTCCCGAGTTTTCTGACTTCCATCTCGGACAGTCCTTGAAGGCAATCTGGGTAGTGAATGATTCCATCTTGCGGATCCTTTGGCCTGTGAAGCTCATGGTCTTCAACTCGGTCTGTAACAGACTTCGCGTCGTGCATCTCGTGAAAATGTCCAAAGTGAGGAAAGGTTATGGTGAATTGTCACAAGCGCAGGGCTTGAGACAAGGTCTCCGTCCTACTTTGTATACACACCTCCTTGCACCCGCCTCGCATCGTGGTACAGGGCGGGGTCCCCGCATTGGAGCCCCAGATGATCAATGTTTGCGTGGAGGATTGTAATGTGACCCCCACTTCTCCAACATATATCGGCAGAACCCTCTCGCGTTCAAATGTCCCGAGTGGTGGATCGACATGCTCTCAAACGCCGACGCCTGCTCTCTGCATGAAAGAAAGAGACGAACATAGTGACTGGGAGGAAAACTGGACAGATGCAATACAAGCAAATCCAATCTCCACCGAGCTTACCTTCTTTGCAAGAGCATTGCCGATTTAATTCTTTCCTAGAAGCTGTTACTTGCTAGAAATGTCTCACGTCCTCGACCTCTTCTCTCTCAACGGCCGCACAGCTCTGATAACAGGCGCAACACGAGGAATTGGACAATCTCTCGCCATAGCACTCGCAGAAGCCGGCGCCGATGTCGTCCTCATTCAGCGAGATACTTCTAATACAGCCACCAAACTTGCCATTGAAGCTCTCGGCCGAAAAGCGAGCATCTACGTCGCGGATCTGTCTTCTGCGGCAGATATAGGAGGTCTAACGAAGCGAGTCTTGGACGATGGCCACGACATTAGCATCCTGATCAACTGCGGTGGCATTCAGCGGAGGCATCCTGCGGAGGTCTTTCCGGATAGTGATTGGAATGAGGTGCTGCAGGTCAATCTGAACACGGTCTTTACGCTCTGCAGGGATGTTGGAGCGTATATGCTGACGCGAGAGGGACCACATCGCGGCTCGATTGTGAATATTGCTTCGCTGGTCTCGTTCCAGGGCGGACTGAATGTGCCTGCGTATGCGAGCGCCAAAGGTGGCGTGGCGCAGTTGACCAAGGCGCTCTCCAATCAATGGGCGGGGAATGGTATCAACGTGAATGCTGTGAGTACGCTGTGTGGTGAATGTTGAACATGGCTAATGAAGATGGTTAGATCGCTCCGGGTTACATCCACACAGATATGAATGAGGCCTTGATCAAGGATGAGAAGCGTGCGGCCAGCATCCTTGAGCGTATCCCAGCGAACAGATGGGGAGTGCCGGATGATTTCAAGGGATCGGTGGTATACCTTGCCAGTAAGGCTAGTTTATACGTGTCGGGCGAGATCTTGACGGTTGATGGAGGATGGATGGGCAGGTGATTTGGTGGGATGAAGTGGCGTGGTCATGTCATTTCTTGTTGCTGCATTGCTCCTGCTCTCTCGGCAATTTTCACAAGACGTTGTTGAACAGGGAGACGTGACGAGTTTTGTAAGACATGAATAATGGATGGGAATAATTCACGTGTTCAATCAAGGAGAGAATTCGAGATGCGACGGAAGGAACAGGGATGCATATTTAGAGTTTGAGGATTATGTCAGTGTCCGTTCGCTTGTGCAATGCGCGTTGCGACACGAACAGCGCCATCAACATCAACGCCATCACTCATTGCATCCATTGAATAACACCAGTTGGGCCAYGCTCACTAAAAACATTCATTAAGCCCAAGATGACGGACTACAGCAAGCTGAAGGTGGCCGAGCTCAAGGAGCTGGTCAAAGAACGCGGGATTGTCGCGCCGGGCCTGAAGTTGAAGCAACAATTCATCGATGCCCTCACCGCGGCCGACGATGGAACTACTGGGGAGGAGGCTGAGACGGAGCAGGCTCAGGACGAGATGGTGGTGGACGGTGGAGAAGCGGCAGGAAACGTAGAGACACAGGAGGAGGTCAAGGAAGTGCAGGCAGCGGCAAAGGTTGAAGAAGCAGACACCGCGGCAGTGGAAAACGGCAACGGTACGGCCGTGGAAGAAGTGGACGATTCCAAGCCTGAAGGTGATGCGCCAGTAGATGACAAGGCGGATGAGCCTATGAACGACGTGCCAGAAACCGATCACAAGCAGGAACAGGAACAGGAACCGGAACCAGAGGCAGAAGCAGATGCTGAAAGCAACAAGCGGAAACGTCGAAGTCCAACGCCGCCATTGCGCGAGGAGAGTGTCAGCAAGAAGATCAAGACAGCACAGGACGAGCCTGCAATGCCCGACACCAGCAGAGACGACATGGACGTTGAGAAAGATGAAGGTGCGGAAGACGCACGCACAAAGACGCTCTCTTCTCAACCAACAGAAGACGCATTCATGTCAGATGTGACCTCGACCGCACCTTCGCAGCACTCCGCCACCCGCGCACTCTACGTCAGGAATCTGGTTCGGCCGCTTCAGCCAAACGTTCTCCGTGAACATCTGCTCGCAGTCGCCTCGCCGCCAAGCTCAGACATTGATGCCTCCACTGTTGAAGAGTTCCACCTCGATAAGCTGCGGAGTCATGCCCTGGTCCTGTTCTCCTCCATTTCCGCCGCCTCTCGCGCCAGATCGGCCCTGCACGATCAAGTCTGGCCTCCAGAGCCTATGCGGAAACCCCTCTTCGCAGACTTTTTCCCAGATGAAAAGTTCCAAGAATGGGTCGACTTGGAGACCAGCCGCGAGAGAGACAACCTTAGATGGGAGGTCACCTATACTCCTGCCACAACGGAAGACGGCAGCCACACGGTTACCGCTTCTCTACAGGAAGTGTCTGCGACTCGTCAGCCAACACATAATCAAATGCGGAATGATGGGCCGACACCAACCGGTCCACGCGCCTCACTCGCGGGCGAAGGCATGCCAAATGCTCCGAGCGGACCCAGAACCGCTCCGACACCACAACCTCAAATCCCAGAACCAACTCAGAGTAAATCATTTACGACGCTCGATGCGAGCTATAAGTTCTCAGAGACCAAGCCGAAACTTTACTGGCAGCCTGTGGACCCGGAGCTAGTTGCGAAGCGTCTGGAAGAGCTTGAGAGAGGAACTTCTGAAGCTTGGGATGGCAACATGGCAACTGGAGAGTTGCGCCGGTATACATTCGAAGACGGTGACAAGATCGTCGACGGAGGCGTAGACTGGGGTAAATTTGGCGGTGGAGGTCATCATGCAGGACCACCCCCACGCCGAGGAGGTGGAAGGGACTTTGGCGGGCGCGGACGCAGAGGTGGCGGTGGTGGCTATCGCGGTGGAGGTGGATATGGCGGTGGAGGCGGCGGAGGTTACCGGGGCGATACATACAGAGGGGGAGGTGCCCCTGCAAGGTGGTAGACTGGCGGCAACCGAGCTCGATGTTTCATTCCGCTAGGCTCCGGGCGGGGCCGTTTGCCAATGCGCTGGAGTAGATCACTACTTGAAGAAGTCCAATGGAGCCGGCCGCCTGTGTATTCGCGGAACGGCTCCTTTTATGCATAGTCTCAGCGCCCCGTCGCTTGAGTTCGCCACTGGATGGTTGGGTCCCGAAGCTGAGCTTGCGCAGCCAATTTCAACTGCCACACTCAACTTGCACATAACTGCTCCAGCAGCCAATTCTCCTGCCGTTTCACCAAGTACGATTCTCAGAACTGTCAGTATAAGTGTTGTACGACAGAAGCGAAGATTTGAAGGAAAAGAGTTCTTCTTGGGAGTCGTTCGAGTGTACCATTGAAAATGCTTTGCATGTCTAGAACCGCTGATGATCCTTGGTAGAGGAAGGAGTGGTGGTGTGACCGTGTGTTACAGCTGTTCTTACTTCATTAAGGACTCTGTACATTGCATCAACATGCACACATCATCCACTATCCACTATCCACAACCATCTCGTTTCATCTGATCTCAAGATCGCTTGGCAAGAAGCGCAATACCCAGGCAGAGCTTTAGTGCGTGCTTGCTGGAAACATCGGCTCAAAGGACCATCTTTGTCGGCCCACCTTAGGCTGGATTACTAGTACTGACGAGCATTCGACATCGGAACACTCGGCTTATGAATCCTCATCTACCAAATCGACAACACAATCCAGACCATGGCGGTCATTCCAACCAAGACTCCTCCCCTGACAATGCTTTCCGTACCGGCCGAATTGTACGCAGCAACAAGACATTTCTCTTCCCTCCAAAACGGTTCCGCAGCAAGAATAGCGAAGCTCCTTATGCTATACGGCGCTCGAAAGCATTCTCCACCCTCCGCACTTTGACAATTCCATGCAAACCACGGCTGCATCGATAGTGGAATACCATCTCGGTTCTGCTGGAGGCAGTTGCGACCGTTGTAGATGTTGAATTGTACTGGAGCATTCAGGCCCTCGTCTACATCTCCAGTCCCGTTGATCTGCTGATACCATACCCGAGAGTAATTGTTCTGGATGTTGTATGAATCGAGATTCAGCAGTACCCAGTCTAGGTCAGTGCCCGAATATATGTTCGAGCCCTGCGAAACGCTGCCATTGGTGAGGCTAGTGTTGGATGCAAAAAGCTCGTCCAGATTGAAGCAAACAAATGCTCTCGGTACGCTGGAGGAGGTGAAGGTGATGCCCTCAGCGGAGTCCTTGTTGACACAGTCGTCGAGGTTGTCATTGGAGAACGTTATGGTGAGGTTCGTGCTGCTTGAGAGTTGCATAAGCAACATGTTACCACTACAATCAGAGTCTCCTACCTGAAATGTGATTGAGCATGACTCGTGAAGGCCAGCAGGTGCAGAAGGAACAATGCAATGGAGGTTTGTCGCACATACAACATGGCTGCCGGTGAATGATGGTGGCATAAGTTCGTTTCCGATAACTCTGGACGATGTGCCTMAGTGGCGACCTCTTTATGAGGTGTTTCCCACACTGCATCCTACTTGGCATGACGCAGCGATATTCCCGACTCTGGACAGGAGGTACTCCCAGGAGAAGACTGGGGTTACCACAGTGTTGGGTATGCGGCACAGGCAATGACGAATATATACATACTGCCAAGAAGTCAACCGCCCCGCTCCGCCCCGCCGCCCCGCCACGCCAAGAGCAATGTGTCAGAGATCCAATACTTCGAGGCCGTTTGGTCGCTTCTTACGACGAAGCGATGCAGAATTGCGTTCACGGACTTTCCAGGTGGGGAAGAGAACACACCAGCGGTTGCAGTTTCCGGCACTGCCCTGGCAAACCTCCTCCTTCTCAGTGCAGATTGGTAGGGATTACAATGCAGGGAAACATTACTGGAAACACCCTGGATATCACATCTACCCACTATCAAAGCTACAGAAACAGCAGAAACGACTGTAGTACCTCGTCCATGGCAGGTCCCGGATCATCCTGCCAACCTTGAAGCCTGCTCCGAGCCCTGTCTGCGGCGCAGCTGGACGAGACCCGATTCCCTTCTTCTTCTTTAACTGGCACCTCTGCATTCTCCACTCATGATTTCTCAGGGCTCGTCGGGGCTGGAACTTCCCCTGCAGACGAGTCGCGGCGCTGGACTTTGATCTTCGGGAAAACAATATCCTGTGCAAGCCTCCCCCGTGTTGTCGCGACCTTCTGCACTCTCTGTTAGGATACAGCCGCGCTCACAGGAGTTACTGTGCCGCCGTTAGTGATCATACAGAATCCCATTGAGCACGACGACTCACTCTGTGCCCGTGTTTTGGCCATAACTCTGACCCTCCTTTCCTCCTACTCCTTCGACACAGGACTGCAGGTCATTCTGTCTGCTCTTAATACCAGGAAAAGCCATGGTCAGAGCCGCAAGGAGCGAGATAGCTGCAAGTGTCGCTCTCATGGTGGCGTGGTGGGACTTCGTGAGAAATGAAGTTGATGGCAAGATCAGATTGCTCGGGAACAGCTTGCACTTATAAGCTCGTCCCGAGTTCTCATCGTTCATTTGGTTGCCTGGCCTGATTTGTTGTTGGCCGTGCCCTTTATGCTCGTCATAAATACCCACCATGTCTTGGCGGACTTGCTGTGCCATACCAAGACCATGAAGCACAATGGAACCGCCCTGTTCTTGATCACGCTGGTTCAACAACTTCACTGCGTGCGGCTCAGCACAATCCCTGCAGGCCATGTCAGCCTCGTGAAGTGGATCAGAGCCCACACTCTGGACGCCATCGGAGTCACATCGACAGATATGCGCTCGAGACAGGCTCGAACCGAGATGTGGGTATGAGCGATTTAACCCGCAACGTCTGGATATGTTGTCATTGTACGAACCATTGGCTACCCAGGCCCGCGTCTTTGCAACTGTGCCGTGAAGTTATGGAGCCCGACACTCAACGTGATGATGAGGTGACGATGCAACAGAAGGCCATGGTGGAGGAATGACGTGTATTCCTTCAGTCAAGGGCTAATCAAAAAGTTATGGGGCTCGATGAGGCCCTGGCAACAATCGATCGCAGGCGGCGTTCCGATGGCGATGAGGCACGGTGCTAAATTGCCATGCAGACAGTTCTTCGTTCTTTGCTCGGCGAGGCTCTGGGTATCGACCGGTGGTCAAGTCGTGAATTCAATGGCTTTAAAGGCAGCACTTTCCCCCATTCGAGCATCAACTCATCACACTGAAAACTCAAAGCGCCTTTCATCACACGAATCCATTGTTCACCTGACTCTACCCTGCTACTATGTCAAACGTTAACGCTGCCATTGGTCTAGTTAGCGGCGTCCTGACGATTACTGAGTTCTTCAAGAGCAACTTCGTCGGCATTGACCCAAAAGGCGCCAAGGTTTCCATAAAAGCCGGTCTGGGCCTGGTTACTGACTCTACCGATGACTGGGTAAAGCCTTCATGGCGCTCCTTTAGTCGAAAAGCTCTAACGAGAAGCAGGGAGGGAGAATTTCGGCAGTCCATGCGTATAACAACGGCAACGAGTACCTTGGCGAGTCTGATAGTGTTAGGATTGCAGACGGAGGCTTCGAGTCTGTCATTGTCGACCAGACAGGAGGAGGTGGACAGCCAGGGTTCATCAGCCTTGCCAACGCTAACGATGCTACTTGCGTACAGTGGGTCACTGTTGAGGCCAGAGACCTGCAGAAAGAAGGCGCATGGACTGGTGACATTGGCGAAGCGTGCGGCCAAAGGACATTCTATGGAATTGAGAGAGCTGGAACTCTTCCTAACGGGGATGACTGGATTCCGTTCTGTAAGCACACCGCGTGGCGACTGATTTAATATGGACAACCCACTGAATGTGAAACAGGCACCTGGCTCGATGCTGATGGCACCGACGGCACCCCAAGCGCGGCGATGAAATTTAGAGTCGATGCCTACGGTGAGGATCCTCAAGGCACACTTGACAGCGGCAACGGCTGCGCTTCTACGCTTTGGGGTCCAGACCAAGCTCCCATCGCAGGTTCGTGCTCCACAGACACAATAACCTCGCCAACGAAGCTAACACGACTGTCAATTATAGCTGCTCCCGCGAAGAGGGAGACACACGCGCGCCCACTTTCGCTAATTGAGACGTTGATCATGTCTGATATCCGCAACCAAACGGCAGAGTGGCTTTGTTCCCAGGCCCATACTTGGGGACCCGATTTCGTCGGTGTCGATGGCAAGTTCTGTGATATGGGAATCAAGCAACTTTCGCCTCTGTGCTCCACCGAGGACATTGAAGGCTGTGTCGACATTGCCGAGAACGGCAAAGCTGTCTTGAAGCGGTCTAACGTTGCGAGGCGTGAAGTCCACACCATTCACAAGACTTATAAGCGGGTGGCACACAACCATTAAGGGGTTTTGCCGGTCCAGATGGGAAGCTTGGGAGATCTTTTAGAGACATTTTGGTTACGGGAAAGAGTCCATGCATCAGTCGGTTCTCGGCGGCTTGATCCTGATCAGATCTCTGTGGTGGATTGTATGTTGGAAGAAACACCTTGTTGCTACTTGTACGATGATGTCGACTTATAGTACTCCAGACACTAGCATATGACTACCCGATCCCGATCCCCACTTCGGCTAAAAGGATAAGCATTCTACCAACCTCCACCATGCGTCCAAGTATAAACAACAACAACACCCAGTTACCTGAAAACCACTCGCACAATGACCCCCTCAGAAATATGCCACCAAATCTCACAACCCTCCCGAAAGTCCCTCCTCCACCAAATCCTATCCGAATACAGCCGTAAAATCCGCCTAGACAACTCCGCCCAAATCCTAACAAGCAATCCCGAAATCGCAGAAACAATAGCCCAATGGATCCAAGACAAAAACCTCGACCCCTTAAACAGCATCACAGCCGTAGTAGGGGGAGGAAGATCCCCAGAAGAAGAAATCGACCTACAAAAAAATCTCGATCCGGGACTTGTGAAAACTTTTTCGATTTCTGTGGTAAAGACACCCAAGACTACTGATAATATTTACACGCACGCTTTCTCGCATGTTGGTGGTGTTTATAATCGATTTGATGCGCTCTGGGCGTTGAAGAGGTGTTTTTATGCGTTGATTCCTAAGGGGGTGGCGATTGTTACGCTGATGATTCGGAATCCTGTTGAGAGGGTTGTGGGGGAGGTTTTAGCGGGTGGGGTGCTAGGAGGGGAGGAGGAGGTGGTTGGGGAGGAGGAGTTGATGAGGCTTGCTGAGGAGGCGACTTTTGAACGGGGTAAAGTTCGTTTGACAAGGAGGGAGGTGGTTATTGGGGGTGAGGAGTTGGAGAGGCTTAGGGAGGGGTTGTTGGAGAGGGTTGAAAGTTTGATGGAGAAGCCGGATGGGTGGAGGGAGACTTTTGAAAAGGTTTGGGAAAGGGAGACGAAGGGGACGGGTGAGTTGGTTTTTGAGGCGTGGCTTGTGGTTGCGATGAGGTGGGATTTGTTATGTGCTTGAAGAGCGCTTGGAATCTAACATTACTCCCGTCTCATTCTATACCTGCTCTTCTGCTGACCTGTGTGGGCCGTAAGAAGGGCTGCCTCCCAGGGAGCCCAACAGATCGCCTACATAATTTTCGGGTTGAAGACCATCTTCAAAAGTCGARGCCCATTGCTCTAGGATTTCATCCACAATCACCTGTCCGACAGAAAAGAGATTCCTAATCGCGGGCTCGAATCCTCCATGATCCATTATAAACGGTACTGTGGGTAGGTGGTCGTCAGAATAAGGTCGATCAAAGTTTGAGCCAGATCTCATCAATATGATACGGGAGAAGTCGAGTCGCTCGTCCAAAGCACCTCTAAGGAGCGCAGCCAAAGTTGCAGTGTCTTCTAGCGCAGTCATACAATAGTCTGCCTGGCCGTCAGTGTAGAGTCTAGCGATGCGATCTGCCGCTTCGCCCATCAATTTGCCATGAAAGAATGCGTTGGACGCTGCAGTATCTCCGAGAATGACACCAGGGCCCTGTCGAGCCGCATTGGAGGAATACATGGCTCGATGTGCCACTGCTCGCTCGGAATCCACCAGCTTTGCCCTCTGCGCAACTTCGAACATCCGTCTGCGCAATGTGTCATTTAGCYCGAAAACCTCAGATCCATAGATTGTTGATGGATACCCGTCCAGAGTCTTCGCACCCATAGGCACGAAGCCAGATGGCCATTGCTGTGGGATCTCGCGTGCATCATATTGCATCTGTAGATCCGTCTGGAAGGCAAACTTTGATAAAGCAATACTGCCAATAGTTGCCTTTTGTGGATTCACTCCTGCGATGCCCGCGATCAAGAAATGTGTCTTGGACAAGTCGAATTCTGCACAGTTTACCAGCGCAGACATTGAAAGTGCAGCCATTTACCACTAGGGAATGGTCAACAGGTAGTAGCCGGCGCTCGGCATCGGATTTGACTGACGCGCCATGCCAGTGATTACAAGACAGACATCTCCAGAGGCGGTACAATAGATCTCTTTATACTTCAGACTCAGGCCTGGGATGGATACTTTGCGCTCAAACTTGATGTTGCTGCTCTTTGACAGCCATAGACTCGCTTCGCGGTGGAACTGTACAATGTCAAGTACTTGATGGTGGATTGCATGGTTCAGTYACTTCGGTGGATCATACCATCGTTATAATCATCACTTTAGGCTTGAGAGGCGTTTCCATGTCTCTATGCGCCTGCTCTTGCCCGTCATGAACGCCGGTCTGCATGATCTCCGATATGTGGAGACTAATGCTGACGGGACAATACGAGGCTACAGGGGTGAGTGAGCTGTACGGCTTGTGTCGGGTGAATTCGACGTGCTCAGAGAAGCTTGTACTGTATGCGTATGGAGGAACCGATTCGCTCGGGCTGTCGGATGACAGGCTTAATGGAGTGATGTAGAAGATGTAGGAGGCAACCTGTACCTACAGTAGTATGTACAGTAGTAAGACGTGCAGATGTGCAGGCCATGCTGTCGGGGGCTCCCGCGGTCTAGATCTTCAACCGGCGCTTAGATTTACAAGGTATAATCTTGCGTGCGCTGACAGTCGGGGCGCTCGGCGCTCGCTCCGTACACCTTTTCAACACGGAGTCTTCTCCTCCGCTGAGATCCAATACGAAGCAGGATATCCGATGAGGAGCCGATGAGGAAGGAAGCGCACGAACACGATGAGCAAACATGTGCATATACAGTATTTAGGTAACTTTCCCGCTATATGTGAGGTTCCAGAAGAGCCGTTGGTGAATGGTGATCCTCCCAAACCTAGAGTCAAGCCCGGAGGAGCTTGTCAAATCTTGTTTCGTTTCAAGAGTCCCAAACTTCAAAGGTTCCAAACTCTGGTCGTGGCGGGCGGGCGGAGTTGCTCATCCCAGTCCTTGAAATATCGACATCGCGAATCCATGGAGGAAACTCCGTAAACGCGTAACGGGCCGATGAATTAGAGACGATGTTGCGAGCAACGTCACCAAAGATAGAGCCAATCTCAAGGCCCAATTGGTGGTGACGGTGACGGGTGCCACTCGGCCGGCTCTACGCGAACCAAACCAAACCAACTTTTTCCAAACAGATTCAGGAACGAGCGAGGGAAGCGCTACGGCGCGTTTTTAAGAACAACTCTGCAACAATCCTTTTAGGCGATAGTGCGACGCTAGCATTATAGGGTATTAGAACCTCGGTAATTAAAGGTGTATTCCGTATAATAAGTAACAAGTAGCGTAATTTAATATGCGCGTRTAATGTCCTCGCTTTCCTTCTTTAAAGTAATTTTATTTAAGTCTACGATACCTAAGTAATAATAGTAAGGATAAAGTAAAGGTATAATAGTATTACGCGRGTAGCTATATAACTCTYTATATAAGTAAGTAAGATCTCTAAAAGAGTARTAGGATAAAGACCTACTACTCTTTTAGYRACTCTTATTAATACCTAAATACTAATATTAATACCTACTACTCCTACTACTATACTACCCCTTTACTACTTACTTATATCCTCCTCCCTTCTCTATACTACCTATATAAAAGCCTAAGAAGGCGAAGAAGCCTAAATTACTATACTTATAGCTAAGTTATATCGATACTACGAAATACTAGAAGGAAGGAACTTTCTCTAAGAATCCGGATAATAATAGCGAATACGGATATTTTAAGTAGAACTTTATAAGAGTATAAGCTAGGAATTTAACACTTTAAGAGTAGCGCTAACCCGTATAATAGCTTAAAAAAATAGGATTCTCCCTTAACCGCGAGTAGAGGGAGATAATAGCTAAGCCTACTACTAAGTATATCGAGATCTATAATAGCTTTACTAATAGGATCGATAACATCCGAAACCGTCCGAACTATATCGACGCCTTTCTAGTTATAAGCCGGTCTATATAATCCTATTAGAGAATTATTAAAATATAATAGCTAATAATATCGTAGTAGAATAATATTAACTAAGGAGGAGTATTATAGAGATTATAAGAAGCGGAAGGACTATAATAGTAATATAATTAAAGGTCTAGGGCTATTTCTAGTATATTTCCTACCCGTATAAAGGTGTTCGACGCTAACGAGAATAGCGCTGCATAATCTAGCGTAGATATTTAAACTTAGCCTATAGTAACTATATCTAGTAGGGAACTAAGAGTACCTACTAGTATAGCGATAGGATAGCTAGCGAGAGAGTCTATTAGAAGAGGCTAAAGGTATATAATAGTAGACTAAAGAACATATACTAGCGACTTAAGTACGGAATAATTATAAGTATAGCTACGGATAATTAGTTAAAGGGTCTACGTTTAGGAAAGAATAAGTAATCTCGTAGGTCTCGAAGTAAGTCTTAAAGTCGGAAGGGATAAGGTATAGAGAATTAGTGCTCTTCTTTCTTCTATATAATCTCGATTTTAGCTATTACGAGTTCGTAATAGGAGCTTAGTATAATATTATAGTAATATTATAGTTCCTTCCTAAATAGGAAAGTTTTTACTCTTTTTATTAAATTATATATTCTATTATCTACTTTACTCGCGGACTATTATACTAGCTACTTTTATAGCAGGATAAATACCTACTACTCTTTAAGCGACTCTTATCTAAATGCATATAAAGGAGAGGTACTAAAGAGTAAGGTATAATAAAAGTAAAAGCGTAATAAGGCAGATACGTAGGCAGCCTTCTAACTCTTTATATAGGTAATTTAGATCTTTAAAAGAGTAGTAGGATAAATACCTGCTATTCTTTTAGCGACTCTTATTAATACCTAAATACTAATATTAATACCTACTACTYCTACTACTATACTACCYCTTTACTACCTACCTATATCCTCCTCCCTCCTCCTACTCCCCTATATAAACACCTACTACCTTAACGACCGCGAGAATAACTACTAGATCGGCCTTTAACCTACTTTTAATCGATAGAGGTCCTATTAGAGGAAGAAGAATTATCGACGTAAGGGTAGATAGAGTAGGAGCTAGGAATTTAATATTCTAAGAGTAGTACTAACCCGTATAATAGCTCGAGTAAGTAGGATTTACTATTAATAAGGAGTAAGAAGGAGCTAATAGAGTTAAAGGCTAGCCGTCGCTTCCTAACTTAAGATCTAATATTCGATCTAGCTATTAAAATCTATAACCGTTACTCCTACGTTAACGCTTTATTAATTTAGAGCCGGTCTATATAATCCTATTAGAGAATTGTCGAAGTATACCGGCTAATAATATCGTAGTAGAACGGTATACCCCGACGAGAGAGTAGTAGATAGTAATAGAGAAGAAATAGGAACGGATAAGCGGTACGAGCGGTATTAGAATAGTAATAAGAACTTCTAGGTATGTTTCCTACCCGTATAAAGGTATACGATACTAACGGGAATAGAGCTACATAATCTAGAAGAAGAACTTCTATAATATCTATAGTAACTACAAGTTTTATAATTAGGCTTATAGCTACGACCGTAGGGACTTACTTAATCGCTAGGATAGAGATTAGATACGGCCGAAGCGTAGTATATCGTAGATAACGAGGTCTAGGCGTACTAGTAGTCGCTAGAGAATAGGGATAGTAGAGTACTAGTAATAGGGCTTAATTAGAGTAGAGGGTAGTTTTTAGAGAGATAATTAGGGCGTTAAGGGTATCTAGAGGAGGAGGGAATCTCTTTTAAGTTCTTTATACTAGCGGCTTTAAGCGTTAGGAGTTTCTAATAGGTTACGAGGGCCTTAATTATAGTACTTAAAAACTACTTTTAAAATATATTTTCTATTTTATAATTACTTGCTTCTATACCTAAAATATAACTCCTCCTTACTTTATACGTTCGTATAATTTGTCCCTATAAATATCCTACGATTTATATTACTATCGCTCTATATTAAAGAAATATACTACCCTAACCCTAATCCTATAGTTTTTAGTAAAGTTTTCGCTAAGGTTTATAACCTCTTACTACGCTAATTCCTTTCCCGTCTACCCTCTACCCTATTATACGCACATTCTATATAATAGGCCGCTCCCCTTCTATCCCCCCTAATCTTTATCTAAAAGTCGTTAAACTCTAGAATAATAATACGAGTATTACCGACATTTAAACCTTCCTCTATTTATAATAGCTATATACCTCCGAACGGACTATCTATATAATCGTCGTAGAGAACGGTAGCGAACCCCGATAGTCGTTACAGAATAGTCTTTATAATAATCCCCTCCTTCGTATCCGAATAGCCGAACTCTTCTACCTCGAAGCTCTACTAGATRCGTATATCGTAGACAAATTAAACGAGGAGGGATTTGCAATTAAGTACTATACCTTTATATAGCTTCGGCGGAGTATAGGTATTAAAAAACGACTAAGAGAAGGAGAGTTCCTTAAGCGTTAAGAGGAATATAAAAAGATTATAAAGAAGGAGATTAATCGCTCGAACCTTAGAGTATATAGAATAATATTGCTATAAACACACTTCCGTATAACTAATCGTATACGGCTTACGCTTAGTAGGTTAGTATATTTATACGATATACATCTATAGGGTAGAAAGGGGTTTGCTAATATACTACTATATCGTAGGAAGCGACTATACGAGATAGCCCGCGAGGTCTATCCCGCTAGCCNCGAGATAGCCCGCGAGGTCTATCCCGCTAGCCTATATAATAGGGCTACGAAGTTTATACGTCGCCGTAGGAAGTATATTACGCCTAGCCCTAATAGAGTCTAGAGTATAGATATATACTATAAACTTAAGGACTATAGCTTTTAGATCTATGCTGCTATTAATACAGATATACGGTTTATTTTATATACCTATCTTAGACCCTCTACCCGTATAATAGTGTCTATACTATCTAACTTTACGAAAGCTTATAAAAAGCTTACGAGAGTACCTCGTATTATTCGGACAGATAAGAGTAAAGAGATACTCCTTATAGCGCAGGCTTAATACTAATACGTAAGAATTATTCGTAGGCGTAAAGTACGCTTTCGCCGCTACTTTATATTTAGAACAAGTACTACTAATGTCCGTATCGAGGTATAGTAGAGCTAGCTTATACGAGGAAGGTTTAAGGCATAGTATATAAGTATATAGAGCATATTATCTATATATGCTTTAGTAACGCTCCCGTTATATCCGAATCTAATTATACGGGTTAGGCTAATTAATCTTAATATTATAGGGCTTCTTTGTAATATTAAAGAAGAAGGAGTAGTTTTATAAAGCAAAGAAGGCTAACCGCATTATTATAAAGTATATTTATATACCTATTATACGGAAAGAACTAGCCTCGTTCGTATATATATAGAATAAGCACCCCGTACGAAGACAATCTAATAGACCGCACGTAAGGGGTAGTATACTAAGCTATCGCTATAACTAGGTAGAGAAGGAGKGAAGGCTAAGTATTAAGTATCTAATCGATAAGGCCTGCTTTAATAGTCTTATAGAAGCTTACGCAAAGTAGGGTACGTTTATACTAGCGAATATATATAATAGATCTTAAATTATTTGCTAATATATATAGATTCTAAGGAGTATATTCTATAGGAGATACTTAAGCTCTGCTTAAGTATTCTAAAGATAAAGGGCTTTCCGCTTAGTCGACTAAGCTCGTATAAGTTTATACTAAGCGTATAAAAGCCGTAGTACTAGATCGTATACGAGAACCTCGTAGAAGAGCTACGTAAGGTTCCTAAGGATATACTATATAAGATATTAATTCCCCGCGGCGGTAGGAAGTAGGAAGGATTTTAGRTCGACTYRGAAGATATTATATARGCGTTTCGCGATTAGTRCGATAATAACCGCTYGYRTAAAGAGCTTAAGRAGGYACTAGAGGGTTTAATTAATAGAGAGCTTTTAAAAGAGGATAACTCGGAAAGTAGTAATAGCGATATATCGGAGGTTAATTATTAGTCGGATAAGTCGGAATAGATTATCGGTATAATAGGATTACGTTGCGTTCTAATACTCTAATAGGACTATATATACCGGGGATATATAGCTAATATGCTTCTATCCCTACTAGTATTAGCGGCCCYRGCTRYAATCTCTATAAGAACTCTATAATAACTATATAATAAATTTATACGCCTATATATCTATCTATATAATACTTATTAAGTAGCGTACGCTCTATCCCCCGTCTTTACGTAGTTATACCTATAGAGCGATAAAGGGTTGCC
>NW_019716274.1:576919-578425 GCF_900074925.1 Ramularia collo-cygni | reverse complement strand
CGTATATTACTAAGGAGATAGAATATCCGGATAACACCTATATATATATTACGTAGTCGTATAATAACCGAGATAGGCCTATTTAACCTCTAGATTATAAGGGCCGTATAAGAGCCCTTATAATAATAGGGTTAATAGAGGTAGCTAGATTAACTAACCTTAGAGAAGGGAGTATAATATAACCTAACTRCTTAGCGTAGGCTTAGCGTATATATAACTCCTACGTATAGCGCACATTTAACCTATAAGAATTAGTCTTATCTCTAATCGAGTAATTACGGGTGTCTAATACATTGCTACATCTTTACCCTTATAATTCTAATTCTTCTTCCTCTCTAAGGGTAGCGATCTATTAGATCCTAATAGAATAGCCCCTAGGCGCGCCGCTCGCGAAGCGACTACTCCCGAGTAGCGCTAYRAAGAAGAACGCGTCGAAGAGCTCCCTAATTACGGAGATGTCGAAGAAGTCGCTACCGTAGAGCCTATATAGCCTACTTTAGACGAAGATACGATAAATTACGGAGAAAACGAACGCGATAAGGAAGAGACGGCTAATAAGATAATCTAGCGCCTTAAAGGCGAGAAGCAGGCTCTATAGTAGTAAGAGACGATTCGCTAACTTTAGTTAGAAGTCTAATAAATAAAGCGCAATCGTAACCGCGCCGACGTAGGCGTAGCTACTACTATACCCCGTTACGGAGTCGTACCTACGCGCCTCTTATATAAGGAAGATCCGGATACTATAAGCACCTCGAGTTTAAGCGTAGCGTATACGCGTAGCGGAGTAGGCGTAAGACCTAAGATAAAGAATCCTAAACTATTCTTAGGGGATTCTATTAAAGAGGCACGCGAATTCCTACGCTAACTTAAGATAATCTTCGCTAATACTACTACTAGCCTNNGGTACTAAGCGCGGCAATTATAAGTCTTAGGACTATAACCGTAGTAGTAGTAGACTACGTAAGAATACCTATAATTATAATAAGGAACGTAAACCTAAGTCTAACCGTAGTAGCGAGTAGCCTTTACGTAAGCGTAAAGAAGGCGCCTATTTAGACCTAAAGTGCTCTAACTATAGCCGTACCGGCTATACTAATAAGATATATTAGGCTAAAGGCGGCGGCGTAGAAGGCTAAGAGCCGAGTAATACGCGGAATAAGGTTACCGTAGTCGTTACGGAAAAAGTAAAGAACTCCGAGAAAAAGCTTAAACTCTAAGTCTAAAGCTATTAAGTAAGGTCGATATATACCTAGCGCGCTACTAGCGTAGCGTAGTCGAAACGAAGGTAGGACTAATATAGGTCGACTACCTACTAGACGATATAGCCGATATTAACGTTATATCGAGAGAGTTCGTGCTTCGAGCCGGCTTACTAGCGAGAGTAGATACGCTATTACTATCTACATCCTCCTTTACCGGAGAACTAGGTTACTACTACGGAGCGTACGTTATACGCCTATATATCGTAGACTCGGAAGGAGTCGAACGAATAATAGAAGTAACCTT
>NW_019716274.1:572867-576906 GCF_900074925.1 Ramularia collo-cygni | reverse complement strand
AGCTAGGTAAGAAGCCGCCCTTTAAACCTCTCTATTATTAGTCTCCGAAAGAGCTAGCGTAGCTATAGGAGTATATTACTAAAGCGACTAAGAACGATTAGATCGAGCTTAGYRAAAGCGAGGCGGGTRCGCCTATCCTATTYGTTCCGAAAAAGGATAGCTTACTACGCTTATATATAGACTATCGCGGCTTAAACGAAATTACGATTAAGAACCGCTATCTACTTCCCTTAATTAGCGAGACGCTTAATCGACTTAGGGGCAACGTATTCTTTACTAGCTTAGACCTCTCGGCTRCGTATTATCGCATTAAGATTAAGGCTAGCGATCGCTAGAAGACTACGTTTCGYACGCGTTACGGAYACTTCTAATATAAGGTTATGCCTTTTAGACTATATAACGTACTAGCGACTTTTTAAGGATACATTAACCGAGCCTTATCGGGGCTAGTCGATATAATCTGCGTCGTTTACTTAGATAAYATTCTTATCTATAGYAAAGACCGAGCGTAATACTAGCGTAACGTATACGCCGTACTYRATAGGCTAAGGAAGTTCTAACTTTACTACAACTTTAAGAAGTGTAGTTTCTTCYAAGATTTAGTCGATTTTCTCGGCTTCGTAGTTACTACGTAAGGCGTTACGATAGACCTACGTAGGGTAGACGTAGTCGCCGAGTAGCCTCGGCTAGAAACCCTTAAAAATATATAAGTACTCCTTAGATTCACTAACTTCTATAAGCGGTTTATTTAGTAGTACTTACGCATTATAAGGCCCTTAACCGACCTATCGAAGGGAGCTATTAAAGGTAGGAAGCTAGGGAAGATCCCTTAGGGCGCTAGYAAAAAGAATGCGCTAAGCTAGCTTAAGGAAGCCTTTTAGTTAGCCCTACTACTAAGGTACTATAACCCTACGCTTCGCCTACGAGTCGAAACCGACGTATCGGACTTCGCGCTTATAGGCATCCTCTTATAGTAGTTTAAGGATAAATAGTAGTATCCTATTACTTTCTAGTTACGGAAGATAATTCCGGCCGAATGTAATTACGAAACCTATAATAAAGAGCTACTTATAGTAGTAAGTGCGTTTAAGTAGTAGCGCCCGTACCTCGATAGCGCTACGTATGCGATTTAAGTAATCGTCGACTATACTAACCTTAAAGCTTTTATAACGATAAAACAGTTAGTCGGTCGATAGGTACGATAGGCGGTTTAATTAGCGMCCTTCGACTTTACTAYCGAATATCGCGTAGGGAYAAAGAACCCTACGGATAGTCCGAGCAGGCGTAGCGACTACGAAACGAATACGACGGAGTCGTCTTAGTATATAAGCATACTATTACCTATACTATAAAGCAAACTTTAGAACTAGCAATCTAATAAAGCTCTTCGAAGCGAGCTAGAGCCCTCTATTAGAAGAGTAAGAGCTATATACTACGCGATTAAGTACGAGGGATTACTACCTACTAGAGTATACGGCGAGCTTTTACTACCTAGGCGTATTATAGCCGTCTTAGTAGCTATAGACTTAGCCCTTAGAAATATTCTAGACCTAATACTCGGTTACGCTAAAGTACTAGTATACGCGACGCGGCTAGGGAGAAGGGCGAGTACGAAGGCTATATTATTAAGGATAGAACATTATTCTACGGCGATACCCTATACATTCCGAAAGACTACGCTTTACGTGCGTAACTAATACGTATATACTACGATAACGCTCTCGCTAAACACTTTAGGAAGGCGAAGACGCTCGAGTTATTTTAGCGGAAGTACTACTAGCTACGTATAGCTACTAATATCGTAGAGTATATTAAGGGGTGCTATATATACCTCGTAAGTAAGGCGCGGCACTACCGCCCCTACGGAGCAATAGTTCTATTACCTATACCGGATCGAGTATAGCAAGAAATTAGCATAGACTTTATTACGGACCTACCTCCTAGTAAGCGCGGAGATAGCGTCTATACTACGGTGCTCGTAATCGTCGACCGCTATAGTAAGATAGCTTTATTTATCCCTACTACTAAGTAATGTAATATAGTAGAGCTAGCGGATATCTTTATATCTTACGTAGTTTATAAATACGGCGTGCTAGTAGGTATTATTAGTAATAGAGGCTCGGTCTTTACTAGCTAATACTAGTCTAACTTCTACTACGAAGCGTATATAAAGCGTAAGCTAAGTATAGCCTTCTACCCTTAGACGGATAGATAGACTAAAAAAGCTAATTAGATACTTAAGTAATACCTACGCTACTACTACGGCACGTAGTAGGATAGCTAGGCGTAATAGCTACCTATAGCTAAATTTACGTGTAATAATAGCGTATACGCGGGCCTTAGAATAAGCCCTTTCTAAATCCTCTATAGATAGAACCTAGAGCTAGCGACGCGCCCTCTAGGCGACGGCGCTAATACCTAAGACATCGCTCGGGACGAGCTCTTAGAAGGGAGAATACCGGCCGCTATCGACTTAGCGAAGCGTATACGTAGCGTATATAAGGAGCTTACTAAGCGATAGCGTAAAGCTAAAGAGCAATAGTTAAAGTACTATAATAAGAACTACAAGCCTATAAGCTTTAATATTAGTAATCTAGTACTTCTCTCTATAAAGAACCTTAAGCTAGAGGGTAAGAAGAAGATAGGACCTAAATAGCTAGGCCTATACCGCGTAATTAACGTAATCGGGACTTAGGCGTATTGCTTATAGTTACCTACTTTAGTAAGGATCTATAACGTCTTCTACGTTACTCTATTAGAGCTATATTCTAGCCGGAAGAGTAAAGCGTAAGAGGAGCGTATACTACTTATAGTCGACGAGGATAGGTAGTAGGAGGTTAAAGAGATTCTTAATAAGAGGGTATAGAAGGGCGAAACGTTTTATTTAGTAAAGTAGCGTAGATAGCTATTAGAATATAAYTARTAGGAACCTAGTATATATATTAAAGACTACGAAGCTCTYRATAGGTTCGAGGCGTAGGCTCYRCGTATAYRTAGAGGCCGCGTAGTAAAAGAGGCTCGGAAGTAGAGCGGAGTAAAATAGAAGAAGAGTAATAAGAATTAAGTAGTTTTATTACGGTTAGAYCTAAAGGGGATTACTTTATAGACTATAYTATAAGATAGGCRYATAYRCTAYRTAAGCCTAGAGAACGCGCTAAGYACTCTACTCGAACTTATTCTCCTCCGCCTCGGACTYCTCCTCGAATAGCTCGTTTCTAGTAAGAGTAGTATCGAAGGTATTAGTAGACTGCCCTATTATCTCTAACTACTATATAGACGGTTAGTATTATAGACGTATACGAGGAGTAGGCGAGATACTTACGATACGACCGACTTAAGTAATAGCTATAAGATTGTTCGTTAAGCGAGTAAGATTAGGCGCCTTAACTATGCTACTCTTACGCCGTATACCTAAGATAGGCTTATTAATACGGATCTAAGTATCTAACTTAATACTAAAGGTGTTTACCGCCGCCTTATAATTAGCTTCCTCCTAACTACTCTTCTACTAAGTAGTATCTACTAGATTAAGCTCTTAGGCCGTAGCTATAATACTATCGTAGCGTAGGCGCATCGCTACCGGTACGGGTTTATACTTATAATAATTGTTCCTTTAAGGGAAGTTAGCGCTACGTAAGAGGGGAGTAGGCGTCTCGAATAAGYATTACTTACTTATAGTAGTCGTACTTACGCTTAAACGCGCTAAAGATAGCGTTATAGCGATAGCTAATACGAAGGTATACTAACCGCGTATAGCGGCGATAGGCCGTAGGCACCTTRACGGCGCGGCGCTTACTCGCCGACGCTTAAGCGGGAGTCGCCGGCGGGTCGGGTACGCGACGCTTACGGGAAGTACGTAGCGGTATAATAAAGAGTAGATATATAGAAGAGAAATCTATAAGATAGAAAGAATGTTAATAAGAGGTAGTTACTAGGGTAGGTTACTTAGTAAACAACCTACTTAGAGATCTGTAGATATAAGACCCTTACGGATAGTAGCGGTAATATATACGCCGCGTAGTAGGGGACTTATTAACCC
>NW_019716274.1:569751-572727 GCF_900074925.1 Ramularia collo-cygni | reverse complement strand
ACGTATACGACGCGCGCGCGCCTCTATTTCCTAAGCCCCCGAACTAAGGCTAGTTCGTATAAGGGGAAGGAGGTAATTATAAGGGCCGTATAAGAGCCCTTATAATAACAGGATTAATAGAGGTAGCTAGATTAACTAACCTTAGAGAAGGGAGTATAATATAACCTAACTACTTAGTGTAGGCTTAGTATATATATAACTCCTACGCATAGCGTACATTTAACCTATAAGAATTAGTCTTATCTCTAATCGAGTAATTACGGGTGTCTAATATATTGCTATATCTTTACCCTTATATAGATATAGACTTTAAAGATAGAAAGCTAAGTCGTATCTTTCTAAACGATATTAATATAAAGGGCTAGCTATCTCGAAAGCAATATAAGGTGTTCCTTATCTTTAAGAGACATTCTATATCGTAGCCTACGGATAACCTATTATACGAGGCCGAGGTTAATATAAATCTTACTAAGGCTACTACTACTCTAAAGAGTAAGGGCTCTTAGAAGAAGAAGAAGAAGAAGGTAAAGTAAGAAGTTAAAGTAGAGTTAAAGCTAGTAGTTAAAGTAGAGCCGACCTTAGAAGTATATATATTATCTTTCCGTATAAACGTTAGTAAATAAAGTCTAATACTAAATTCGATAGAAGAGTAAAGAGCAGATTAATACTACTATAGAGTATAACGCTACCGATAATAGTAACGACGAGTCGCTACCTTCGTTTAGTAAGATATTTATACGTTTCTAGCCTATATAATCGTAAAGATAGCTACTTACTCGATTATAGATTAAGGGAGAGCTAGAAATTAAGGGAGAGCTAGGAACCGAGGAAGTAGAGTAATAATATCCTACCCTAGGAGGTTTAAGCTATAAGCGGACGATCTCGAAGATTTTGTAATTATTTAAGAATACGAGTAAACTACCCGTAAATTATACGCGTAATCGGTCGAAGCGTCGTTAATTTAAAAGGTTGCGATAAGAATAAAGATAGTAGGTACTTCGTAAGTTTAAAGAGGAGTTGTTTTTAGTAGTTTCGTTCGTTCCTTTAATAGATATCTATATAGTACTACTTTAATAGTCGTAAACGCATTATACGGGCGTATATCTACTTCTCGATCTATCTACTATATAAAGAGAGTGCCTAAGATATAGTTATAGATATAGGCTTTAGACAACTTTACTTCTATAATTAATCTATTAATTAGGACTATATCTATATATTAGATAAAGAGGCTATATCGGAAGCGCCCGTATAATAACTAAAAATCACCGCTAACCTCTCGGAACGGTTATATTCCGARGTAGCGTAAGTAGTATACCTTAGTTCTACTAAAAAAAGATTGTTGCAGAGTTGTCGCTAAAAGCGCACCGTACGCGATAGAAAAAAACCTTGTTGTAGTATTAAGGCTGCCGCGCGGTTTCAACCTTTCTTTAGAGGAAAAAAGAACATGTCTTCCAATCTCCTATCATCATCTCCCACCAGAAGAAGCATAGGTCTGGCCTGGATGATTCTCCATGACGATGCGGAGGACACTACCGCTATGCGGCACGCTTTTGCTGCTGATATGCGGCACTTTCATCCTCTTTGCGACGCGAGGGACTGCTGATCTACCTGATGCTCTTCTGCCTAATCACGACGCCTTTCTTCCCCCGAAGCACCACGACGAGAAGCATCCTCATCCACAATTTCCCGCTTCGGATGCTGGCTGGCTGTTCAAGCACAAGCGAGATGGTCGAAACTATGGCCTTTCCGAAGAGCAGTGCAAAGTGGCCTTCCCAGGACTATTCCGAGAAATCGACAGAGCGGTGAAGCACCGCAGAGACGTGGCGGGAAATGTCCAACCGGATGCTTTGGACGTGGGTTGGAGAGGCGACGGGATGGTACGAGCGATGATATATGAGAATCAGCTGTATATCATCGACGCGCATGGTGTGACGGATCACAATCACAGGCCCAGAACAGTCGCAACGTTGAACGCCATCCAAAGAGCCGTGACGGCTTACTCGGGGGTCTTGCCAAACATTGAATTCACATTTAGTGTGCACGACTCTGCTCTGGGTGATGATGATGATGATGGGAACCAGACAACATGGGCATATACARGGCAAGCACATCAGGAGAATCTATGGCTGATGCCTGATTTTGGAATGTACGCCTGGCCGGATGTAGGCTTGCGATCTTATGCGGAGCTGCAAGCAATTCTGGACCACGAAGAAGACGACTTTGAGGATAAAGTCCCGAAGCTCGTGTGGCGCGGCTCTCTAGCTGTAGGATCGCACGATGTTCGAGCTGGATTGGTGGAGCACACGCAAGGGAAAGAGTGGGCGGATGTGCAAGAATTGGACTGGTCGAATAAGACCAACATCCAGGAGAGATTACTTACCATGCCGGAACATTGCTCGTACATGTTTCTGGCGCAAACGGAAGGCAACACTTACAGTGGTCGATTGAAATATCTCCTCAATTGCCACTCGGTCCTCTTCTCCCACGAAATGGATTGGATTGAACCCTATCACCACTTACTGCAATCCACCGGACCAGAGCAGAATTACATCAAAACGAAACGCGACTACTCCGATCTACCCAGAAAAATGGCCACCTTGCTCGATCCGGAGCACTCGGAGCAAGGCAAGCGCATCGCCGACAATGCGCGAAGTATGTTTCGGGAAAGGTACCTCACTCCAGCCGCAGAGGCATGCTACTGGCGAGCTCTCATTCGCGGCTGGGCGAGCGTACAAGATTTCACCCCGGAGCTCTGGATTGAAGAGGAGGTCTTTGACAAGGCCACACAGAAGAAGAAGAAGCTGAAAAGTCGGCCTAAAGGTGTGCCGTTTGAGGCTTATGCGATCATGGAGCAGGTGGAGTGGGAGATTCCCGCCAAGCCGAGGAAGATGTGCATAGAGGAGTGAATTGTGCTTCGTATGGGATGTTAGCTTGATGGTCGTTAGCGAGGAGTTTTTGTTGATGATGATAACC